>NC_026005.2:73288639-73404029 GCF_000442705.2 Elaeis guineensis | reverse complement strand
GGAGAGTTTCTTGCGGCGGAACCCGGCTCCCGTAGGAGTCCGGGCAAGTTTTTTTGCGGAACCCGGCTCCCGTAGGAGTCCGGGCAAGTTTCTTGGCGGCGGAACCCGGCTCCCGTAGGAGTCCGGGCGAAGTCTTTTTGCGGCGGAACCCGGCTCCCGTAGGAGTCCGGGCGAAGTCTTTTGCGGCGGAACCCGGCTCCCGTAGGAGTCCGGGGAAGTCTTCTTGGCGGGGAACCCGGCTCCCGTAGGAGTCCGGGCGAAGTCTTTTTGCGGCGGAACCCGGCTCCCGTAGGAGTCCGGGAAGTCTTCTTGGCGGGAACCCGGCTCCCGTAGGAGTCCGGGAAGTTTCTTGGCGGCGGAACCCGGCTCCCGTAGGAGTCCGGGCGAATTTCTTTGCGGCGGAACCCGGCTCCCGTAGGAGTCCGGGCGAAGTCTTTTTGGCGAACCCGGCTCCCGTAGGAGTCCGGGCCTTCCACTTTGCTCATGTCAGGACGAGGTTCTCCTCCTGTTCCTGACAGGGCTGCGGGGGCACATTAGGGCGTTGCGAGGCCTCTCCCCCCATCCGGTCTAAAAGAACCGGGCCTTCGACTTTGCTCAAGTTAGGGCGAGGTTCTCCTCCTGTCCCTAACAGGGCTGTGGGGGCACATATGGGCGTTGCAAGGCCTCTCCCCCCATCCGGTCTAAAAGAACCGGGCCTTCGACTTTGCTCAAGTTAGGGCGAGGTTCTCCTCCTGTCCCTAACAGGGCTGTGGGGGCACATATGGGCGTTGCAAGGCCTCTCCCCCCATCCGGTCTAAAAGAACCGGGCCTTCGACTTTGCTCAAGTTAGGGCGAGGTTCTCCTCCTGTCCTAACAGGGCTGTGGGGGCACTATGGGCGTTGCAAGGCCTCTCCCCCATCCGGTCTAAAAGAACCGGGCCTTCGATTTTGCTCAAGTTAGGGCGAGGTTCTCCTCTTGTCCCTAACAGGGCTGTGGGGGCACATATGGGCGTTGCAAGGCCTCTCCCCCCATCCGGTCTAAAAGAACCGGGCCTTCAACTTTTATAAGGTTGCCCTCTCATTTTTGATACCATCTGCTTGAATTGTCCCAAGACAAATGGGCACGCATTTTTGATTAGGACGAAATCACTGGTAGTACATCCGCAAGTTTTCTGAGCTCCACGGTCGCGGGAGTCGGCTCCTCCGAGTTCCTTAAGATAATAAGTTCCAGTCGGACTACTTCTTTGACCTCATAAGGTCCCTCCCAGTTTGGGGCAAGCTTCCCCTGGCCTGTGGTTGTGAGACAGCAGCTCGCCGGAGCACTAGATCCCCTGCTTTGAATGACTTGTTCTTGACTCGGGCGTTGTAATATCGAGCAACTTTCTGTCTGTAGGCTGCCATTCGAACCTGAGCAATCTCCCGCCTTTCTTCCAGTAGGTCGAGGTTGGCTCTGAGACTTTGCGCATTTTGGGGTTCGTCGAATGCCACGACTCGTGCCGACGGGAGTTTAAGCTCGATCGGGATGACGGCTTCCGTACCAAAGGCTAAAGCAAAGGGAGTCTCTCCTGTAGGCAACCTCTGGGTGGTCCGATAAGCCCATAGCACATGATAAAGTTCGTCCGCCCAAGTTCCTTTTGCTTTTTCGAGCCTGGTCTTAATCCCCTGCAAAAGGGTTCTGTTTGTTACCTCGGCTTCGCCGTTCCCCTGGGGATGGGCCACTGATGTGAATTTGTGGGAGATGTTTAGGTCTTCACAGAATTCAGCAAATCTGGCTCCCGTGAATTGCCGTCCATTATCAGTGATTAGGGTTCTAGGCAAACCGAACCTGCATACGATTGATTTCCAGACGAAATCCTGCACTTTCGCCTCTGTGATTTTTGCTAGTGGCTCGGCCTCGACCCATTTGGTGAAGTAGTCGATTGCTACAAGGAGGAATTTCCTTTGACCAGACGCCATGGGAAAGGGGCCAAGAATATCCATCCCCCACTGCGCAAAAGGCCATGGGGCACTCAAGGGTATAAGCTCGGTAGCAGGTTGTCTCTGGACGTTGGCGTATCTCTGGCATCGATCACACTTTTTGACATATTCGATTGAATCATGGTACATTGTTGGCCAGTAGTACCCTTGGCGGAGTAGCTTGTGGGATAGAGACCTGGCACCCAAGTGGCTTCCGCAATCTCCCTCATGTACTTCCCATAAAGCGTAGTCAGCTTCTGAGGGTCGGAGGCATCTCAAGAGAGGCAAGGAGTACGATCTTTTGTACAATTTGCCCTCATAAAGGATGTACCGGGAGGCTTGATTTCGGAGTTTTCGGGCTTCTTTCGCGTCCTGAGGGAGAATCCCATCTCTAAGATAGGTTATTAGCGGGTCGACCCAGCTGGGCTCGTGGTCGATCCCCATTACGAGTCGCGGTTCTTCCGTACTCGAATATTTTAAAACTTCAAAGAGGACGCCTTTTGGCAATTCGGCCGGAGCCGATGTCGCCAGTTTGGAGAGAAGATCGGCTCTGGTGTTCTCCGACCTTGGAATTTGCCTGATGTCGAAATTGCCAAAGGCAGGGATGAACTCCTTCACCTTCTCAAGATATTTGGCCATACTGTCCTCCCGCGCTTCAAAGCTCCCGCTGACTTGCCCCACCACAAGTTGGAAATCGCTGTGCACCCGGAGTTGACCTATTCCGAGCTCCCTGGCGATCCTCAATCCTGCGATCAGAGCTTCATACTCCGCTCCATTGTTTGTTGCGGAAAATTCGAAATGCAGAGCGTACTCCGCAACGACTCCTCTGGGCTGGTCAAGATCAGGCCTGCACCCGCGCCTGCCATGTTGGAAGATCCGTCCACATGGAGGGTCCAAAAGCTATCGGAGGAACTGGCTTCTTCGTCGGGGGAGTTCGGTTGAGTCCTCAGGTCGTTAATTTCGTTTCGCTCAGGTTCGGCCTCCTCGGGGATGGTGCATTCTATTATGAAATCCGTCAATACTTGGACTTTTATTGTCGGTCTAGGTTTGTAGTTGATGTCGAATTCTGTGAGCTCGATTGCCCATTTCGCCATTCTCCCGGAGATATCAGCTCGGTGCAAAACCGCCTTGATTGGTTGGTCGGTGAGTAACGTCACCGTGTGCCCTTGAAAGTAAGGCCGGAGTCTCCGAGCTGCAATCAACAAGGCGTAGGTCAGTTTTTCTAATTTAGTATACCTGGTCTTGGCGTCCCTCAATACGCGGCTAATGTAGTAGACCGATCGCTGGACTTTCATTTCCTCTTTAACAAGGACAGATGCAAGGGCTGTGGGAGAGACTGCCAGGTACAAAAATAATTCCTCCTTGGGCTCGGGCTTCGCCAGCAGTGGGGGCGAGCTAAGGTAGCTTTTTAATTCTTCGAATGCCTGTTGGCATTCAGAGGTCCAGCAGAAGTTCTTCGGCTGCTTGAGGGTTTGAAAGAAGGGCAGACATCGTTCGACCGACCTCGCGACAAAGCGATTAAGAGCCGCGACTCTTCCTGTGAGGCATTGAACCTCCTTGATCGACCTTGGGGCAGTCATATTTTGGATGGCGCGAATTTTCTCCGGATTGGCCTCGATCCCGCACCCCGACACCATGAAGCCCAGGAACTTTTCTGAGGTTACCCCAAAGGCGCATTTGGTCGGGTTCAGCTTCATTCTATACTTTCGAAGAGCGCCAAAGGTTTCCTTGAGGTCGGCGACATGATTTCCGGAAGACCTGCTTTTCACGAGCATATCGTCCACATAAACCTCCATATTTCGGCCGATCTGCTCCTCGAAGATTTTATTCACCAGTCGTTGATAAGTTGCGCCCGCGTTCTTGAGACCGAACGGCATAACCCTGTAGCAGTAAAGGCCGCGATTAGTGATAAAAGCAGTCTTCTCTTCATCTTCTGATGCCATTCTAATCTGGTTATAGCCGGAGAATGCATCCATAAAAGTGAGAAGCTCATGGCCCGAGGTAGCGTCCACCAGTTGGTCGATCCTGGGAAGGGGGTAGCTGTCCTTTGGGCAAGCCTTATTCAGCTTTTTGAAATCGATACACATCCTCCACTTGCCGTTTGCTTTCTTGACCAAGACAACATTGGAGATCCACTCTGGATAATTGACCTCCTTGATGAATCCGGCCTTGAGAAGTTTATCCACTTCCTCGGCTATTGCCTTCTGCCTCTCCGGGGCATGACTCCGGATTTTTTCTTTTGTTGGCCGATGTTTAGGGTCGACCGCCAGATGATGTTCCATGACTTTTGTGTCAATCCCCGGCATATCCGTCGGGACCCATGCGAAAACGTCCGCATTCCTTCGGAGGAAATCCACGAGATGCGTCCGCACCTCCTCCTCCAGATTGGAGCCAATTAACACCACATGCTCCGCATTCCCATCATTCAAAGGAATTGGTATTAGGTCCTCGATCGGACCGCCCCTCTCTTCAGTGAGGTCATCGCGCGCATCCAACCCGTCGACCGGACAGAGGTCCGCTTGATCGCTTCTTTGCAGGGCAATATTGTAGCAGTGCCTGGCCAGTGCTTGGTCTCCCCGAACTTCTCCAATCCCCTTGCCAGTGGGGAACTTCAATTTCAAATGGTAGGTTGAAACAATGGCTCTGAGGGCATTGAGGCCGGGTCGGCCAAGAATTGCATTGTAGGCAGATGGCGCTTTTACCACCAGGAAATTCACCAGGGCTCGGGACTGCTTTGGATGTTGGCCCGCGGTCACAGTTAGAGTTATCATTCCTTCCGTCGGAACGGCATCACCAGTAAACCCTATCAAGGGGGAGTAAATCGGCCTTAGATGACCGCCAAGAATGGCCATTCTCGAAAAGGCACTGTAGAATAAGATGTCGATCGAACTTTCATTGTCGACGAGAATGCGACGGACGTCATAATTTGCTATGTTCAAGGAAACTACGACCGCGTCGTTATGAGGGAATTGGACTCCCTGGGCGTCTTCTTCAGTGAAGGCTATGGGTTCTTCAACTTTTTACCGCTTGAGGGGTGCAGCTGATGTGCTGATTGCCTCCTGCCGGGATTCCCCCGAGATGACGTTGACGGAATCCGATGGAGACTGGTCATCCGGCCACCCTTTATCGGCAACCATAGCCGGAGATAGTTGTGCAGAAACCTCACGAGAGGGCATCGGATGGGGAAAAGAGGATTGGATGCCGGAAAAGATGGCCGGAAGCGGGTCCGTTGAGCGCTCCTTCAAGAACAAGGGTGCTGCGAAGGCACAGACCCTTCCTCTAGCGTCAATCCTGTTGGTGCAAAAATCCGCTTGCGCCGGAGAAGCTGGAGTCGGGGAAGCCGCGGTCGCCGTCGGGACCTGCAAGGAAAGTCTAAACCGGAGGTGGGGTTGCTCCGGCAAGACCCTCCGACGCTCAAGTCAGTTCTCTGCCTCAACAAGCATGGAGTGCTCGAACAGAGAATTTAGCAGAGTTTTGAGATAAGGAAGAATGAGCTTAAAGAATAACGTATCTGGATCCCCCTTTTATAGACGGAGGAGGCAACGGGAGGAGGCAACGGGTTGATGGCGACGTTTGTAACCGCCTGGTAGTGCGCCGCCCATGGTCAGGGAAATTGATTGCGAAAGATAATGGAGCAGACACGTGGCCGTCACCTTGACCTGCCATGTGGAATCTGTTATGAGGGGTGGAGCAGCGTCCGTTGTCAGTGGATAGGAGAATCGCATGGTATCCGTCGCAGGAGGTGGAGCAGGTTCGTGGCCGTTACTGTGGCTTGCTAGGGGATAGTGGAGCTGTGCGGAGTCCGCCACAGGAGGTGGAGCAGGGTGGCTATGGTTACTGCGGCCTGTCAGGGAATGATGGTACCGCGCGGAATCCGCTACAGAAAGTGGAACAGGATCATAGTTGTTATTGTGATTTGCCAAGGGACGCGGATCTGTTGATTGAGGCTCGGCAGTGATCGGAGATTGGCCTTTGTAGGAGTCCGAGAGGAGTTCTCCTTTCGGTTGAGGTCGTGGGTGGAGTCCGGCTCTGGTAGCTGATACTGAGGTCGGAGATTGAGGGCGGAGCTCGGCTCTCGTAGGAGTCCGGGCGGAGCCGTTCCGCTGTTGATGGAGGAGCCCGACTCCCGTAGGAGTCCGGGCGGAGCCATTCTGCTGTCGAGGGTGGGGCCCGGCTCCCGTAGGAGTCCGGGCGGAGCCATTCTGCTGTCGAGGGCGGAGCCCGGCTCCCGTAGGAGTCCGGGCAGGGCCGTTCTGCTGTCGAGGGCGGAGCCTGGCTCCCGTAGGAGTCTGGGTGGAGCCGTTCTGCTGTCGAGGGAGGAGTCCGGCTCCCGTAGGAGTCCGAGCGGAGCCGTTCTGCTGTCGAGGGTGGAGCCCGGCTCCCGTAGGAGTCCGGGCGAAGCCGTTCTGCTGTCGAGGGTGGAGCCCGGCTCCCGTAGGAGTCCGGGCGGAGCCGTTCTGCTGTTGAGGGCGGAGCCCGGCTCCCGTAGGAGTCCGGGCGGGGCCGTTCTGCTGTCGAGGGAGGAGCCCGGCTCCCGTAGGAGTCCGGGCGGAGCCGTTCTACTGTCGAGGGCGGAGCCCGGCTCCCGTAGGAGTCCGGGCGGAGCCGTTCTGCTGTCGAGGGCGGAGCCCGGCTCCCGTAGGAGTCCGGGCGGGGCCGTTCTGCTGTCGAGGGCGGAGCCCGGCTCCCGTAGGAGTCCGGGCGGAGCCGTTCTGCTGTCGAGGGCGGAGCCCGGCTCCCGTAGGAGTCCGGGCGGGGCCGTTCTGCTGTCGAGGGTGGAGCCCGGCTCCCGTAGGAGTCCGGGCGGAGCCGTTCTGCTGAGGATTTCGGCTGCGGGTATTTTATACCCAACTTTATGTAAGGATCAGTGATATAAGATACATAACTTTATGTAGAGTCATATATATTCTTAATAATAAGTATATAGTATGCAACTATCAAAAACCATATAGAGCAAAATTATCGATGCATAAAATAATTTTATGTAAATAGATTATCAATGTCCAGTAGTTTTTATCTTTATTGCCGGTCAAATCTAAATGCAGTGTCTACTAGTCCATGCTTAGCATATCCATCCATATAAACTCAATCCATCATTGCTAACCATCAACATAAGAACTAAAAACATTATTGCTAGTTTCTTAATTTTGAAACTCTAATATTTGAATTACTCTTAAATCTAACTTTGCTATCCTATTGAATTCAAGACAAAATAATAAATGAAAAATTATGATTCTATCTTCAATGAAGAGTGTAAAATCTTCGCTTGAAACTTCTTGTCCAATCAATAGTGCCTCTATACAAATCAGTGTTGATCGTAAAACAAGATTAGCACATGAAAGATGAGGCTAATTGGATAGCGACATCTAGCCACCCTAATTAATCAGAATAATATAACCAAATTCTTTAGACCAATAAATAGATGTCCAATCAAGACTAGGATAACAAGTTAGGTATTATTAATGGTGAGTCCGAGAATAGCCAATAAAATTTCGGATAAAGAACAACAAGATAGACAGTTGTCTGCAGTATCAATCCAAGACCCCACATTAGGGTCCAATCTGGGGTCTACTAATTAAGAATCTCAAATGCTAGATTGGGTCCAATGAACCGCATAGAGAGAGTAGAGAAAGAAAGAAAGAAGAGAGAGAAAGAAAGGAGAGAGAGAGCAACAAAGAGAAAGAGAGAAAGAAGAGAGAGAGCTCTCGTCTCTTTTTTTGAATGAAGGAAACTCTCCCCCTCTTCTTCCCCAACTCAGCAGTAGTGAGGTCGGGCTAATGACTTGTGGGGGTGGCCAACAGCGGTGGCAGACATCTGTCTAGGCATATCCTCCAGTGAATATCCTGATGACAATAGCAACGACGGACGGTAATAGCCAGAAATAGAGGAAAGTTGAGGTATTCTAGCTCATCGACTGATGGTCGAGGCTTCACTATGATGGCAGAGCACTCATATAAGCCCTCCGATCGAAAACCTCAACCCAAATCTCAAAGAATCAAGTGGAGGAGAACCAAAATAGGAAGACACAAAATAGAGCATCCTGTCTCAACCAAATCTGATGACTTGCCGATGACCGTCCGATAATCGAAGATGGCTAAGGAACTAGGAGAAGGTGGTGATGAAGTCAGGCCCCTCTTATGTCGATTCTGGTGGAGAATCAATGGTGGCTCAATGATGTTTCTCAGAGCCCACTCAATAAAATATCAAGAAAATCTAGAGCATTTTGCTGATGAAAGAACAGGGATGAAGGCCAATACCTAAAGGAAGAGTTGAGGGCTTTTTATAGGCCGAATCCTAAAGCTTTTGTTGAAATCTGATGAGCCCTAGAAGTCCTTCTTCCAATAGAATTTGGAGAAGGAATCGGATTCCATCACGAGTCCACCTTCCTGCCTCACATGCTAGTCACGTGAGGTTTCATTTTTTTTTGGTCCTACAAATATTTGTGCTACTTCATGGGCCCGTGAGCCCATTATCAAATCTTTGGTTCATCTTTGATTATTGGGACAAAGAGGTTGGGTCTTATATGTGGCTGTAATGAATATTTTGTCATTACAGCACCTCAAACCCTCCACCACGATCCACATCTAAAGATATTTTTAATTATCATAATTTTTTATTTACAAACAATGACAATGTATAAAATAAGATTAGATTTTTTTTTTATTAAGAGTATAGTAGGTATTTTACATAATTTTTCTAAAAAAGTAGATGGTCAATCAGATATAAACCATTCTGATATAAGCCACTTTCTTATAGTTAATCAAATATATCAAAATTATTTTTTTAAATATCATATTTTTAAAATAATATTTAAATTTTTTTTTTTTTCTGCAACCAAACGAATCGTAAGTACTGCTTGTCTTCATTCTATAGAAAATTATGTGGGGAAGCATTGAACTTTAGCACAAGTATGGAGAGATTTGAATGTTGGTGAAAAACTTTTTCTACAACCATGATCATTGATCAAGTCTTCCATGATAGCTCACACAAATCTGAAGAAGGCTTTGATAAGAACTGGACCCGGCTTAATATTGAATTTGAAGGTCAAGGACAAAATATGGTACCAAGCTTAGAGTTGGCTATTATCATCTGAAGGATTATCAATCTCATCCATCTCTCAAAGATCCATGTCTATCAATCAGGTGTACATTTGTCTTGCGTTCTTAATTACATGCAACCGTGATCACACAGTAGCATGGTTTCATGGTATGCATAGTTACCAGCTATGTGCTCTACATCGATTCAAGCCTGAAGCAAGCCAATAATTTTAATATTTCTCTTTGCCACGGTGTAGCCCTCTTTGCTCTGTATCATGATCTTAATATCATTTATGAACACCAGCTATTGTTTAGGTTGCTGCCTTCTTGAACGAGCTCAGCCTAAGGGGTATATTTGGGGTCACCAATGTGCACATAAACTTGCCACTTCGTGTTGCCACGGGGGTTGCTTGAGATGAACAAAGATTAGTAGCAAAGTCTTGTCCCTTTTTTTTTTTTTTTTCGGGATATAAAGTCTTGTCTTTCATAGTATTTTCTTGTTGTGGATTAATGATTTCCAGAATTAAAACGGTATGACGGCAAACTTGCTTAAATGAAACATTGAAATTCCCATTTTCCCCAGCCCCAACTTAATGGTGATGTATGCTTCTTGGCAAGAGGTGCAAGAGTAGAGACCGCTGCCATCACAGTTTGATCATTGAAAATGTTTATATTGAACTGTCCCCCGTATAGGAAAAAATATTCGTTGCAACAGTGATACCATGTCACCGTTGTAACAAACCAATAAAAAATTAGGAATGGATGAAATACATAGAGTAGTGTGGGATATTATCCACGAGAATCAATGCAATATACGACAATCGATAAAATATAAAAAATTTTATTGATTTGTTACAAATTTGACATAGTATCATCATTGCAATAAATATTTTTTCTCCATATAGCATCTTGCTACTCTTCCAGAACCATATGGTCCCCAACCCACGCCACTTCGACCTTTGCTTCTTAATTGATCAATATAATATGATCAATTATTTGAATCATTAACATTTGTTTAGATTGGAAGTCTTGGGCATTAAGATTTAAAAAGATACTTTAATGAATCAAGTCGCACTTCTACAAGGACAAAAAGGAATGGTCCCAATCTTTTATACTTATGGGTTCTATAATTTAGTCCCATACCACCAACCACAAACATAGGTAGGAAAAGTAATCCATGCACCCACTTTTTGACACCCCATAATCTCGTGCTTTCTCAACTAACAACATGTAGGGACCATCTACGGTGGAGTCGTGCCATGATGGGTGCAAAATTGTATATCCGAAGTAGGTGTCATAAATTCTGATTGAAAGAAAACTTCTTATACAAAATTAGCTTGGTACTGTCTCGGTCTCTAATGGCATCAAGCTGTGTGTTGTTGGTGCTTAATGCAGCACTCTTGGGGGCCCCTTGTGCTTTAATTTTCTTATCTAAGTTGCAACCTTCCCATTGAGCAAGTTTGTAATTATTAAACAATGTAGGCAGGATTCTTAAACTTCACAATATGTGATGGACAATGCCATACAAGTCACAGCAACATGAGACAAATGACAAGATTCTTTAGTAGTTGGTGTGTTTCCACCTTTATGTTTATTATTTGTGTCGGAAAGGTTCTTGTATATTTCGTTAGGAACTATCTAACAAGAAATCTATAGGCATTTCTGTTTAACATAAATATAGGAATTAGAAGATTTTATTTGCTATCAAACAACCAATATAAACTTTAATTTGCTATACCTTTCCATGTAACTTTGCATTTAAAATCCATTGCTCCAACTTGAGAATTTCTTGATGTCCATGGACATGGGGTCACCTAGATTTCACTGGTCTTCGGGACAGCTGATACTTGAAATCTAGTGCATCTTAAAATGCCATTGAAGACTTGTTACCACTCATTTTTGTGATAATTTGCCTCCTCGTTAGTCAAGAAATAATTGAATGCTTAAAATTTGAAACAGAATTATCGTAAACAAAGGTTTCAAGTTGAAGAAAACTCAACGTAGAATTATCCATCTCTTCATCTTATGGTACCCAGGTCCATCTTTACCGATCTGTACCATCCATATACAGATACGTGTATCACATGTATCCATGTCACACATTGCTCCATGATCGGGGGTGTATGTAATCATGGGCATTCATTTATCATCTAATGGCCTAATACGATAGAAGATCCGAATTGTTTTTATGAACAATTGATATTTTTAGGTAACTTGGATGATCTAAATCACTCAAGAAAAGATGTATCTATAGAAATCAAAAAATAAAATATGATAAAATTGAATAGGAAGATCAATCGGGGATAAGTATGCGAGGTCTTAAAATAATAGTGATCACAATAATCTCCAACAATTCTATAAAAGAGGATGAAACTTATTGGTAAACGAATTCGGAAACTATGTAATAACTATCATAAAATTGGCCTCTTGAAAAATATATGAAGCTCGTAATGTTCATACAATATTATCTAGTTTCCAACCCATGTTGTCCACAACTACCGTAACATCATTTTGAATAATAAAAACTGCTCAACTTGAATGAAATTTTATTTTTTTGCTTCCAGGGGCATGCACTAGTTGGATCAAGTCAGTTTGGAGGTAAATTCGAAACTGAACCAATTTCAACTAATTTTCTAGAATCGAAATTGAACTGAACTGGCCATCGATAAAAACCTTCAGTTTGGTTTGGCTTATCAAATTGATGTTATATATATATATATATATATATAAATAGTTAAAAAATTAAAAAATATATGTAGAGATATATATATATTGAGTTAGACTGGATCGGTTTGAATATATATATATATATATACACGCGCGTGCACATACATACATGATTTAAGTTGGATCGAATCAAATCAAATCGATTTAAAATAAATTTTTAAAGCTTAAATTGAAACAGAACCAAATTATTATGGTGTTAAATCTTCTCAAACCGAAGCCAAACTGAATTTAAAAAAAAAAAAATCAATATAAACCAAGCTGGAAAGACCGGTTCACAATGGGTTCGCGCTCGGGCCGATTTTTTTTAACACCCCTACACTCACATCTTGTTTGATGAGAAATAAGAAACGTAAAGTAAATAAAAATAGAATATTTTATCAATCAGATGAGATCGTAGATTTGTAGTGTTACATGCAGCTGAAAGGCATGCTTCCTTTAAACTTTGTGCAAGGCTCACTCCGCGTCAAGACTTTTAAAGTGGGGCCCACCTCCCACGGACGACCGAGATCAGCGGCACGGTCGGCGCATCGATGGCCGATTGGAGGCCACTTGGCCCATACTTATCGGTAAACAAGAGGCCGCCGCAGTTCCACGTGTCGTTATCGATGCGATATTAGGACCAAGATCCAACGGACCTTCCCACCCCGAAGCCCCTCCTTCTCTCTCTCTCTCTCTATCTCTCTTGCCCCTCCTCCTCCTCCTCCTCCTTCGCCCCAACCGGATCTCCGACCGCCAGGTCGCCGCCCGACCCACCTTATACGGCGAGGCCAACCCCTAACCCTAATCGATGGAGGTCTAGGGTTTCCACCAACTCACCTTAGGTCTCTCTTTCTCTCTCTCTCTCTCTCTCTCTCTCTCTCTCCCTCCCTCCCTCTCTCCCTAGTTACGAAAAATCTCAGCTTTTTTGTCGTCGCCGTCCTCTCAGTTCCAGTGGAAGAACCGAAACCCTAGTTCCTTGAATCTTCGATGAGAAAGAATCCCAACTTTCTTTGTTTCTGGATCGGATCCTCTATAACCCTAATCGCCTGGATTTCAGCTGGAAACTATCCCGGTTTCCACCTCCTTCTACTGTTTCTCCGTTATACTTGAGGTGTTATTCTTCGACTTGGAATCCAAGAATTTCCATCCATAAACCTCAAAAGCTCGCTTTTTTCTTTTATATATATATATACCTGATTCCAGTCTAAATTAAACCATATGATAATCTTCTCAGCTCCTATTCGCGTATAGAATTATACTCTGAGGACCAGAATTCGATCAAGCCTTCATTCGTTTTCTCTCGAGACAGGCTCGGAAACCCTAGACTTTGATCAGGGGATTGATAAATAGATTCGAATTTAGCATAAAGTTTGGATCTTGATCGATGGCGGATTCGGACAACGAGTCGGGAGGGCAGAACAACAGCAATGCGGCGGGGAACAGCGAGTTCTCGTCGCCCAGGGAGCAGGATCGCTTCCTGCCGATCGCGAACGTGAGCCGGATCATGAAGAAGGCCCTCCCGGCGAACGCCAAGATCTCCAAGGACGCCAAGGAGACGGTCCAGGAGTGCGTCTCCGAGTTCATCAGCTTCATCACCGGCGAGGCCTCCGACAAGTGCCAGCGGGAGAAGCGCAAGACCATCAACGGCGACGACCTCCTCTGGGCCATGACCACCCTCGGCTTCGAGGAGTACGTCGAACCCCTCAAGGTCTACCTCCACAAGTTCCGGGAGATGGAAGGCGAGAAGGGCAGCACCTCGTCGTCCCAATCCCAGCACAAGGAAGGAGGTAGCGGCGGCGCTATCGGTAACAGCGGCGGCGGCGGTGTCGGAATGTATGGTGGTGGTGGTGGTGGAGGGATGATGATGATGGGGCAGCAGATGTATGGCTCGCCGCCGTCGTATCACCATCAGATGCCATTGGGTGGGAAAGGCAGTATGGGGAGTGGTGGTGGTGGGAGTTCTACCTCTTCTTCAGCTGGGCTTGGAAGGCACGGCAGGGTATGATGTCCACTGTGCTGGTATAGTTCATGTTAGTGCTTTTGTTGTCTTAGTATTGCTTGGATTTTTGTTACTTGTCACAGTTTGGGTTCTCTAAGTCAGAGTTACACTTAGGTGATTTTCTCACAGAAACATTGGAATGAGATGTGTAACATAGTGTAGTCCTTTGGATGATGGGGTTGGTCTGATCTCTGAATTCTCTGAATGGGGAGTGAAAGGGGATATATTGTATAATACTGCGAATTTATGATGATGAATGGAACTTACTTCTGTTGCCAAATGAGCTTTTTTTTTTTTTTTTTTGTTGATTTAGTCGGTTATGGATACATCGGATAATGTTTGCAAGTGAGGAAAGAACAATAGAGTCCTTTTGCATGGATTTTTGTGATGTAATAATGCATGGCAACTGTCTCTAGGAGCTTGTCGTTTAGTAACAGTGCCTTCCCCATCTCAGTTTCTAGATACATATTTTACATTTGAGTTCCTCGGCGGCTCAAAGGTTGGAAAAATTAGAATGCTGAACTTATCTCAGGTATAATCTAGTGTAAAGGTAATGTGAGACATACTTGAGGAGTCACAAATGACATTTTCTCAAGAAAGGTCAGCAATTGCAGGCAGAATTCAGACCTCATGGTAAACCGTACCTGTCTTATCACCCTGTTGTGCAGCTTTTACTCTTCCAACATTGGTGAGAGATGTCAGTGACTGCAGAAGATGGCCAGCCCCCTCACCTATGAGAGCTCTTTGCTTGCTTAGGAAGTTTAGTGACAAAGACAGGGACCATTGGGGTGTACTTTGGTCGATGGTACAAGTAATTAGACCATCATTTCGCTTCTATCATATTTTAGTTCTAAACAAGCAATTTGGAGGAGGAATGAAACGTATACATTTATTTTGAGCGGTAGGGTGGATTGTGAAATTTACTGGGATCCTGTGGAATCATAGTCACTTTGTGTTGTTTTTATGTCCATCATACTTGGGACACGCCTCAAATGTTTGCGGAGTTCGGTACTCTCTCTGTTACTTTTCCTGAATCTCCTACACAAGTTTGTTTATCCGAAGAAAGCGGTTCAGGTGGTTGGCTTGGTCCTCGTGAGAGGCAAATCATTGGAAAGCCAAGGAAAAAAAAGATGACATGGATTAGGATGGATAGCTAAAAGCTCACCCTCGAGGTATCACGGGGGGGTACTTCCAAAACATCAAGAAAAGTGGGGAAGGTAGGAGGGGCTCTCATTGGCCAGGGCAAGTTTTCATTCATTAAGAGGCTGTACCTGGAGAAGCACATGAAACAAGGCCTTCGTAGTTTGTAGTTCAAGAATAACGGCTAGGGGCCAAATCTTTTCCTCTTGCTGCACGAGGGATGTCGGAGAAGTAGGGGGTTGGTTGATGGTTCTACATTCCTGTTGTTATTTAGCTACATGTTCCACAGGTCCCCCACAATTAACCAAACTTTGAATGCTTTCCCTCAAAGAAAGAAAAAAAAAAAAAAAAAAAGTAGTTTTGAACTTTGAAATCTGTCACGGGTCAAGCTGGGAGAAGGAAGAAACATGCACAAAATTCAACATGGGTAAAATTTTTGTCAGCCCTGCAGGGTGCAGGTTAGGTCGGTGTTAGTTTGCCTCATCTCAATCTGACACAACATGGGTGCGGTTTAGGCCAAGTTTTAGATTTATTAGTCCACTAAATTAGGTGCTGCTCGAATATCCACAACTTCTATTTATCTATAATTCGGCTAACACAAGCGTAAATGTTACCGGATTTGAAGCTACAAATTAATGTTTGGTTTGCAAGGGCTGCAGTTGCAAAAGAAAGTTTGAGAAATTAAGCACCAAAAGAAGCCTTCCTTCCCAATGCTGTCAGGTGGGGAGGCTGTTTACATTGAAGCAGCACCCGAATAAAGAGCCAATGGCATATAGAGAGAAGAATGTGGGGGAAGTGGAATAATCTGGGAATAGTAATGGGAGGAAAGGGATTCTAAAAGCCACTCCTACGAGTGGTGTAGTCTCTGGTGCTTGTGTTCTGGTTGTGATGCTGCCACATACTGATAGGCAAAGATGATTAGTTTGTGATATCTCATCTCTCCGTGGTTGAAATCTATTGATACTTTGGAGATAAAGATTATCTATTGAACCTTCCAAAAGAAGAGCCTCACTCTCAACTCGACCACATAGTCATTGAGGGCGACTCGATTATGGTGGTGTCCCGGTTATAGAGCAACATACGGGGAGGTGCCGCTCATCCTTTATTACATAATGTTTTGATTTTGTTAGTGGGATGTAATGTGTTGGTAATTAGAATATTGCAACTGATTGGATGGCGGTCTATGTTGCCGAATATACGAATGATATCCTTTGGATGGGAGCAGTCCTCGAGCCATTTTGAGATATTTTGTTTCTCATTTTTTTTTTTTTTGGTTATATTCGTACTACAATAATATGAATGAACCATCTTACCAAAAAAAAAAAAATTGTAGACTAAATTGTCTACATCAGAAATCATTTGACTCGAAAATTTTAAGAGAAGATGATCCCAAGTGGTTAGGCTGGTAACGGAAGCGAGTGATTTGAGATCCCACTTTCATCCTGATCTTGGCTGGACTTCCTCCGGCCATAGTTCTTGGGGAAAAAAAATTCAAGAGGAAAATATTCAAGCTAATGTAACAGTTTCCCATGGATTCTTTGGATGAAAGCTTGTCAAGCGCTGAGAAATATGTGAGCTGCATTAGGGATGGTCTTTCTACATGGATGGAACTTATGAGAAACAAGCAGAGAATGTTGTAGCTTTGTTTCTGATATAGGACTAAGTGGGATGGGCATGCTTTAAGATTTATGCTGTTAATTATGACATGAAGAAAGAAATTTGTACCGGGAATTATCAAATCTTAGGTGGCTTTTGGTTGCTGAATAAGTGGGGGTAAGGATATCCCATGCATTATTGAAGGAATCGGCCCCTTCCACTTATTTTAGTGTTTGGTGGAGGAATAAGTACAGGGAGTGGGTGAAGGGAATAAGCCGCATTTGATATACATTGAACTTTATGATAATTTGCATTATATCAAAAAGATCAAATTACTCGTGTACTTTTACAAGCCTTTACAGAATGGATAAGGACAAATGGTAATTAAAGGGTATAGAAATAGGACTATTCCAAGGCCAAAATGGTAATCGAAGGGAATAAAGATAGGACCACTCCGAGGTATAAGTCTATTCCACCATTTTGGTTGAATAAATCCATACCATATAAGCCCCAACTCTTTGATGCTCGGCAGGAATTTGGGAGATATCCTCCTACTTTGAGAGATATATTGCTACTAATTCCGCAACCAAACACCACATAATAACAGAGGTAACCTCTATGTGCTTCGTTTGCATAAAATAGCAGCTCACTTGAATCAAAATTTCAACCAAACATGTATGCTGACAATGGAACTAATTTTGGAGGTTATAATAGCCATGGGAAAAGTATAGAAGCTTGATATATATTCATGGGTTCGAATTCCATTTGATAGTGATCTAGGATTTTTGGATCATTGCAGGTTAAAGGCTACCTGAAGTTAACATGCCTTTTGTCTCTTCCACCATCCAAATATCTAATGGAGGTCCACTGAAAGCTTTTGATCTAATGACTTGAGGTGACCACAAATTCAGGTTTCCCTGCTAGGTTGACTTCGGGAGTCATGAAAAGATATTTTTTGAAGCAGATAAATCTCCATTGTACATTTCCACCAAGCAAAGATGAGCACCAATTTTCCACTAGCCAAACATATTCCTTCCATCATTTTGGTGCAATTGTCATTATGCCCCCCCTTTTTTTTTCCTTTCCTTTTGGTAAGCCTCATAATCGTACCTTTGTGTGCAAGAGACAAGAAAAAAAAAAATAAAGAAGGGAAGTCTTCTCCCCACGCGAGCCACCAAGCGTGCTGCATGGGTCCATTGGAAAGATTTTACCATGACCATGAAGAGAGTGGGGAGTCGCTTCCACTAAGAACCTTCTTGGTGGGTTGAGAGGAATCCGGAACCACTGTCCATTTGGACTTCAGCTAGAGGTTGGCAAGCTAAAGGTGGCTTTTATAGAGAATTCGATATGCACCTGCACGGATAAAACCAGAAAACATTTCTTTCTGTACTTCAACAGTAACTAGCCACTTGCATACTGTTAAGGGTTTGTACCCACCAAGTGTTTTGGGTTTAAATCTTGGCTTGAGGATTGTAGAAAACAGTGCGTCCACCATAATTCTCACAGAAGGGAAAAAATTATTCAGCTGCATCCCTTGACCTGATAACCATTAGTGCCATTTTGTATGGTGTCATCAAGAATTAATGGATAATGTACACTTCAGACTTTTAAAGTGGAACACATGATTCGTGAATATTAGTGGAGTGGCAGTATAGGATGGCTTGGGCTAAAATATTTTCTCAATATATACCCAGTTTACTTATAATTAGGTTGAGAAGAGTAAACTCATATCTAATTCTATACAAGGATATCTAACCTGCGGATGTAATTATGGCTTCACTTGTTAGTCATATATCTTAAAATAAAGATAAAGTATAATCATGTAAAGAAGATAATAGTGAGAGAGATGAGAAGAAATTTAAAATGGAGCTCCAGATAAAAGATGGTATATTCATAATATCATGTCAAATCTTCTCCGTTATGCAAATATATTTTATGTTTGAACATTAAATTGTGTGGTCATCGTTTTTAGCTTTAGTCCAGGACTGGCAACACTCTTGCTATTATCCTAGGAAAGTAGGACTAGGTTGCAAGGGTTTCTCCGATTCATGGCGACACATCAAGTCTGAAGCCAAGGTAAAAATAATTCTTTTCCTATTTTTCTTTATTTTGAGCAAGTTCAAGCAAGTTGAAGAGTATGGCTAAAAAACCTACCATTCCTTATTGCATGTCCATGTGAGTGGCCTTTAAGAAAGAAACCACAATTGTGGAGCAATTTAGGGTGTATTTGGTTACACCTTTTGATTTTTAATTTTTGATTTTTATTTTTTTTTTAAATTTTTATTATAGAACAAAAGTAAAAAAGTAAAAAATATATTTAATAATTAGTTGCTATAAAGCTAAAAGTAAAAAAAAAAATTACTGCTGTTACTAGACTCACAAGCTCTCAAAAATCCCACCACCTATCTATATTCCATGAAACCAAATCTCTCTCAGGCATTTCATCAAACAACTAACGAGCCATATCAATTCCAATCCCACTACTTTCAGACACAACACCTGCAAGCATAGAGTTTCAAGTTACCAGATTTTTATTTCCATCTCTCATCTGATCAAAAAACTTTTTTGCCACACCCATTCTCCCACTCTTAACATACCCATCGACCATCGAGTTCCAAGAAATCAAATCTCTATGCTGAATCCTATCAAATAGTTGGCGAGCAAGCTCATAGAGCCTACATCTAGAATAAAAATCGATAAGAGAGTTCTGAAAATAAAAGTTCGAAGAGAGCTCAGTTTTATGGTGAACGAATGCATTTAAAAGCCCTCTCTAAGGAGAGAGGCTCGGAAGCAGGCTTTGAGGATGAGAGAGAAGGAGAACTCATCAGTAGGGATACCAGCGACGAGCATGAGAGCAAAAATAAGGACAACGTGGTTGGGGTCGCGGCTGTGGGAGGACTTGATGAGGGCGTTCCAAAGAAAGGGGTTGGTAGGGATAGGAAGAGAGAAGAAGAGGCGACGAGCAAGGAGGTGGCAGCCGAGGTGGGGGAGGAGGAGAGTCGGATGATGATATCGACGGTGAGGGAGGGGTGATGGCAGTCCAGGTATCGAGGTCGGCAGCAAGGGAGGAGGGATCGGAGCTAGGGAAGAGGAGGGAGAAGGAGCCGATCGGTGGTGCTCGCCGACCAGACAAGCAGAGAGCCAAAAGGAGGGGGAGGAGGAGGTGGTGAGTATCGAGGCGAGTCAGGATAAGTCGGGAAGAAGCAAAAGTAAATTTTAAAAAACAAAAAAAAATTACTTTTCATAGAAAGTAATTATTTTTATTTTTTTGATTTCTATTTTTTATTTTTTGTGATGTTACCAAACATTGCTTTTTAATTTTTATTATTTAAAAATTAAAAAATAAAAAAAAATATATTTTTTTAATGAGTCAAGATTCTTATTATTTTTTATGATATATGGTACTGCTGTGAGGCCCGACTATGCTACCAAATGACATATTCACTGACATACGTCTAAAAGTGATCGGTGCAGTTCATGTGTAGGCTGGATGAGGTTGTGCTGTTTGGCAATAATCATGCATGGCATGAGGTGATTTTTTTTCCTCCACTTGTTTCGGGTGTAAATTTTTTTACTTAGATTAGATCAGCCGTTGAGTTGATGGCTCAGTTCTATCATAAAGCAATATGCATGAATACATGTATCGCACTCTTTTTCTTTTAATCTGTCATTGTGCATGTTACTTTTGCGGATGGATTGGTCCAACTGAACAGTGGATCTAATCCAACCAATAACTACTCTATCAGGATTGTGCATGTTGCTTTGTGGATGGACTGATTCAACCGAGCAGTGAATCTGATCCAACCAATAACCACTCTATTAGGATTGGACTCCTTTATTTTCACAAAAATGGGCACCCTCTTTGAGTTCATGTCACCTATATTTTTCAGCTTAGGCCAATCAACATCCTATAATTTCCTACATCTCCGCTTCCATGGGACCTATTTCCTCAATAATCCACCCTCTTGCAGGTTAGCATCCAAGGAATAAGGATACCTAGTTGGTTACTCCATTAGGTACCAAAGAGAGTAGCATCTACCCATAGCCTACAAATAAGTCTATGATGCAAAAGCATTAAAATTGGAATCCATGATAGTACATTCCTCTTTCTTTCTTCAAGAAACTTGCTTAGATAAAACTGTGCACGCAGGCACAAAACGAAAAATAAATAAAAGGGAGAAAAAGTACCCTAGACACGAAAAGATCGACCCTAGCTTACCCTTCGCATAATGCCCTCAGTCTGCGGGCACAAGGCCCAACTTAAATTATCTATCAGCATCCCCATTAAAGCAATACCAACCTTTTGGGCTTAAGCCCATTCTCGGACCCTGACGAGTTTCGTCATTAATGGAAACGGATGGAAACTAAGCAATAACCGTTACTTCGTTGTCACTTTCTAATCCCATTCTTCCTAAACTTCATCAATCTGTAGCATTTCTCACAACCAGAGATCTAAATCATCGAAGGCAAGCCGAGAATAAAAAAATATAAAGGAAAGAAGTCCACCAGAGAAGGAACTACTTTCTCTCCACTACTCACAAGCATTGACATTAAACAATCTGAAAATTTTCCACTTTGAACGGTAGGCATTAAGCAGAGGCACTTAAACAAAAGATTATATAACTTTGATGTGTTGGCTGAAAATGATATACATCGAAGCAAAAGGAAGAGAAGCAGAGTAACAATTATGGGCTCACAAAAGTAACACGTTTTCATGACACATTGTAATGGGGTACATGTGACATACAACATAGCATTACACCAGTCGCCACCTCATCAACCTCATGTGATCTGCGATAACAAAGGTCATGAGCTATGTATTTGCAAGTACCGCTGGTATATGTTGATCAATTTCCACCATCTCAACTGGTTCCGCAGCAACCAGTTTCATGCTGATACTTCCGCCTCCCTTCCCACGCTTTGTTCTGATTCCATATTCTGATGAAATACTGGTTGGATCACCCCTGTTCTATCAAAAAATATCCACTTATTTGGACAGAAGTTTCTTGGCATGGGGTAATTGGCAGGAGGCTGATTTGCCTGCATCTTCCCGGTGGTAAATGATATAGATGCTCTGACATCAGGATTAGCATGTAGCAGTGATTACATAATTCCAAACTACAACTGCAGCATACCCTGCAGTAGCGTAGAAAAAACTCCGCCTGGCTTCACCATGATACTTGGAACACCAACTGCTAGTTTGCAGCAGAGTTTTCACAACATTTTGCTTTGCCTTCAAAATATGACTTCTCAGCTTCAATCACACCCTGCACAAACCAAATCTCTCATATAAAGTCAAATTTTAGATCTAGTGGAAAGGCGCTAATATACATGGGATGTAAGTTCCACCAACATAGAACACCCAAATACCTCAAGAATTACAATGGCAGCCTCCTTGTCCAAGACTTCATTGTATTCACCACACGATAGCACCTACAACACAAGAAATTGATAAACACCCTTTTTTTTTTTTTGGCATTTTCTTGATAAAAAAGGGGCTTGGAATGAAGATGACTGGGACTGACTTGTACACAATGCGGACAACCAGAACAACTCATGCAGTTGCATGTTGAAACTAGTTCTAAGGCTGCTGTCAGGAGTTCCCCAAAGAGTAGTTGGACCTGTTACAAAACTTGAAATTTGTGTTACCAAGGGCATGCACATGTAACATTCCATGTTTAGATAAAGCCAAAAATTGGGCATTACAATCTGTATTTATTATCTTAAACCAATATTATGATTCCACATCAAAAAAAAAAAAAAAAAAAAGAAAGAAAAAAAGGATTAGCTAAAGTTGCAAATGGGGCGAAAGGATTAGATAAATATGAGAATAATCACAGCAGTGCTCCTTCATGATCTTTGGTTTACCAGTTTTAACTTTCAGGCTTGCCATTTACCTGGTCAGGACCATCCCTAATGCTTAAGCATTTTAAGTGCATTAGTTAGGGTCAAAATGATTGGTATTAGAGCTAGACCCACATCTGAAGTTTGAGTCACTGAGGGGGTGACCAATGGGACAAAAAGGAAGAAAAAGTAAAGGCCATAACAAGTTGCCTATGGATAAGGCTACAGAATTTAGCCACCACACAGAAAGGGCTAACTAAATGTCCTAGAGTGAAAATACTTACATGGGAAGGAGTAGCTAATTGCCCCAGAGTGAAAGCGGTGAGATGGAAAAGGACTACCTAGACTAGAGAAAAAGCCAACACGAAATGGGCTGTCGAGGACATTAGCCGTGGAGCATGGTGGTCTTGTATCTGCTTGGTTGTAACTAACATCTAACACATCCAATATGCCTGTGCATTGGTTATGATCATAATGAATCTCTTCATTGTCTTCAATTTAAACCATACTTAACCTAGGCCACATCCACCACCTAAATAAAGGAAGCATCAATGCAGAAATTCTATTAAAGCTCTCTTTCTCTATGTGATTTCTTTGTGAGTGTATATGCTGGCACACATGTCTGTGCATGCATGCGCACAAGTGTGCACATGCTAGCTAAGCTAGAATTCTCCTGGCAGGATCTAAAGAATAAATCTTTACTGGTACAAGATGCATGACAGGATTCCAAATTAAAAGTCCATATGGTCAATCATGATATACAACATTTACCATAATTAAAAACTAGCAAACAAATGCTCTCAAGGTTTCTTCCTTGTATACTGACCATGATATAGGCAACTTAAGAGTAAAATATAATACATGTTCTAATAACATGGCAGAAGGGGAGGGAGAGAGAGAGAAGAAGAGGAAGAGGAGGAGAAAAAGGTAGAGGAAGAGGGAAACTTAATATTCTGTATTCTCAAATCTCAATAGTACAAATCTTGTTCTAAATTAACATAGCAATCAATTTATATAGGCAATCCAAAACCCTAATAAGAGTCCGGATAAAAATAAAATACCAGAATCCACATATAATTCCAATTCTAGAGTCCACAAAAATCTAGTTCTAGAGTCCACATGAAAGTAAAATTCTCTAATTTCCAAATAAAGTAAAAATTTTCAATTTCCATATTTGCACCTAAAACAAGCATGCTTCGATTTTTTATTAATCGATGATCCTCCAGCATACTCCTCCAATTGGAAAGAACAAGACTCCGAAGAGTTTAACTGCAAGTACCACTCTAAAAACTCAGGATTCAAGGCATAAAACTTATTCTTTGAATCCAAGAAACATTAGATCAAGGATAGCCTTTCCATTGGACAAGAAAACAATGGAAACCACCATTAGAAGAAGTAACAATCCCATCATCCATAATTGTCTCGATCTCATCTCGCTGCTGAAGAAAACATGGTGCCTTAAGAACTAAAGTACCTGTAAGAATATTAGATTGCAAAGCAGAAAGCTCAAAGGAGTCTCGGTAAGGTAATAAATCCTCCCTATTGAAAACAGGACTCATATTCATATGACCAGGTAAACCAAGTAAATATACATTGGTCAAAGTTTCTAATGATGGAAAACAGGCCAATGGCTTGGGCATGCAATTTCTTGAAAGAATTTTTAGGCAAACATTCAAGACAAATGCAAACCATGACATTATTTCCTACATTAACCTCAGCCATACGATACACTATCAGCAGATGAAAGAATTTTTAGGCAAACATTCAAGACAAATGCAAACCACGACATTATTTCCTACATTAACCTCAGCCATACGATACAATATCAGCAGAGAGTTTATAATTGGCATTGATCATCGCAATTTTGTGCCTAATCTCTGTTTACAAATCATGCATATGTTGGGCAACATTTTCTGCAGATTCAGAAACATGGGTATCAGGCAAAGGAACAAGATCAATAGGGATATGGGGTTGATAACCATACACACACGCAGATGCGCTCTTATTCGTAGACCTATGAACAGAGTTATTATAAGTGAATTCAGTAGTACATAGCACCAAATTACCCGATTCGTATCCAACAAAATATCTAAGCAAATCACTCCAACTACAAATTAAGTGTTCTGGTTTGACGATCAGTTTGGGGGTGCAATGCAGAGGAAAACACCAAATTAGTACCACATAATTCCCAAAGTGTCTTCCAAAAGTAATTAACAAATTTAACATTGCTGTTGGATCACTTAACGCAGGACAAAAGAAGGAGAGAGAGAAGAAAAAGAAGAAGAGGGAAGAGAAGAAGGTAAAGGGAGATAGTTACTCAATATTCTGTATCCTTGAATCTTAATAATGCAAAAACCATGTTCTCCATTAACATAGAAATAGGTTTTTACCCAAGTCCACATAAACAAAAAATACTAACTTCCACATAAAATTCAAATTCTAGATTCCGCAAAATTCTAGTGCTAGAGATAAAATTTTCTGATTTTCACATAATTTTTTTTTTTAATTTCTATATTTGCACCTAACACAAGTGTGCTTAGATTTCTTATTAATGGATGATCCTCCATCACATTCAGACCTCTTGAACTCTAGTCCATAGGTTTTAAAGCAGTGAGCTGAATCTGTCATAATCAATAGTGATTTCAGTTTATACAACTTACAAGTATTTTTATTCAATCTAGCTTCATTAAGACCATGCTTTTCTGGCCGCTTGACTCATAATAAGAAGACATTCAAAATTTCATCTTTGGATCTCTCTATGCATGAAAGTGTGCACATGCAGGTGCATGTATGCTTCTTTCAGTGCCTGCATGTATGGCATAAATATCTATGCATGCGTGGTTGATCTAGTAACTGGGCATGCATATGAAGATAGGCATGCAAGTGTTGGTTTGTGTGCGCACATACATCCGTGGAGTCAAGGAATGCCGTACCGGGCTGAACCGCCCAGTACGGGACGTGTTGAACCGTTCTGGAGGGGAACAGAGACGGCTCCAGCATGAAAAACAGCACATGCACCATTTTTTTAAAAAAAATATTTTTTTAAATGAAGCCGGCATGGAGTTTGCCGGCTTCACTTAAGTGATGCCGGCAAACCCACTGCCGGCTTCATTTTAAAAAATATTTTTTTTAAAAAAAACACGAAAATAGGGACGAATCGCCCCTGTTTCATGCCGCGGAGCCGCAAGGGCCGTAAACACGGCCTGCGGGCCACGACGGCCCGCCAGAGGCCCTCTGGCGGACCCCCTCCCTTTTTTCTTTCTTCCTCCCTCTCTCTCTCTATTTCTCTCTCTTTTTCTCTTTTTCTCCGATTCGGCTCCGTTTTCCTTCGTTGGTTTGCCTCGGTTCGGAACGGAACGGAACGGAGGCGTGCGGAACCGTATCGCCGGCCGGCCGATCCGGCCACCAGTACCGGTTCCGCAGACCTTGCATGGAGTTGTATGCATAAGTTAGCAGTGATGGTGTTGTGAGTACCTATGCATGTTTCATGCCTGCTTGCAAGTGTATATGCTTGTGTATGTGCCCACGTGCATTTAGAGGGGTTGGAATGAGCACATATGACCATGTGGGACCGCCAAATGCCTGTTTGATGCGTGTATGCATGTGTTGACTGGTGGATGGGTTGAAAACATTATTCTAAACATCGACATTGCCCAATGTCAACCAAAGAAATTGGAATTAAGCAATAATCCCCGCCCCACTCACCCATCACAAGATTCTGAAACATGCACCTCAAAATTTAAAAATGCGATGTGGGCAACTCCTCAATGTTTCTAAGATTGCATTCATATTATCAGGATCTAGACTTCAATAAAAGCACAAACAATGTGACTACAAATAGGGAGTACAACTACTGGCTGAGATTACCTGTGCTGTAATACCAATACCTCCAGGATGCTGATCATACAACAAAATTCTTTCAGGAACAGCACGAGTTTCATGGGGATTTGCACACTCGGTACCTAAGTCAAAAGTGTTGCACATCATATACCTACGTACAAAATATGCATAGTCATTAGATTCATGTGGTATTGTGCATATCAGACAAATGCAAGCTTCAATAAAAAAATGCAGCATATATGCAAATGAACTTGTATGTTCCTAAATTAATATTTAAAAAAGAAATGTTATATTCACATAATGAGCAGTAGAAACCCAGCAAGCTGTCAGTTCCTACAGTCCAAAGGATGCACTGGAAAAGAGAACCAGTAACTCATCTTATCAAGGGCAAGAGGCCTAATTTGCGCTAACCATCTGATAACTCAAGTGACAAGAACTTACAATGGAACTACGTTAAGGAGAGCATGGGAAGCAGCATGCATCCCTGCACGAAAGGGAAGGTTCTGCATCTCCACAGCTGTCTTTACCGATGGAGGAATTCGTATCCAAGCTGCCTGGATAACCATTTAAAAGAATGGTACCCAAAAATTGAGCAAAATCTTGAAAAATCAGAGTAAAAGAAAGTTAAAAATATAGTGATTTGTACCACTAACCTGGGATTCAAAGGAATATGCAGGTAAAGAAAGCTCAACACTGTCAAATATCCTGTTACTTGCTCTCCATATGCGATAAAAGCCAAACCATTTGGTTGTTATGTTGCAAGCATTTGCTTGGGCAGTTGTTCTTAGTTTCTCAAATTCAGATGCCCTCACTGGTGGATAACCCTAAACACAACAAAGAAAAGAACAATCAATTGTTTTTTATGATTTTAGAATCAGTTTAAGAGTGTCATTCCAAACAGCAACTTAGCAATAATAAATCCCGCAATACTCAAGATAACCTAGATATGTATGTGCAATCTTTGACTATTTATACAGCTAGGATGTAAGGTAGTGACCATCTCCACTATTTTGATTATTTCAAATGACAAATGCAAGGTTTAAAGCCACCCTGCAAGAAGACAACATCAAAAACTAACCTGTCATGTTCCCTACTAGGATATAAAGGATACATAAAAGAATAACACACAAATGGGCTAGCACCATACCATGGATCTTTGTAAGACCTGATTCAAGAACCTTGACATTCTCAGTGATAAGTCAAGCTTAAAACTTGAAAATCCATTTCCAGTCTTTAAAATTTAGCAGTGCCAAAAGAAGAAAAAGGGTAAAGAAAAGAAGAAAAACTTTTACACAAGCTCTTTCTTTTGGACAATTTAAAAAATATATAGATGAAAAGAAAAGAAAGAAAAAAGGAGTCTACATAACCGTTAGACTGAAATCATACATAGATGACAGTCAAATGACTGAAATCAACTGAAATGGGGAAAAATAATTCAACCATCAAAAACAAGGATTTGGTATCTTCATAAAGATAAAAGGATTGTTGATTAATGAATGAAAACAAATTGCACTGTAAAAGGTTTAATAGCTATACATACAAGGTCACCTCCAGTAATAATAATGTCTGTGTAGTCTCGTGTCTTTGTATAATACTTCAAATCAGCTTTTTGGCAAAAAGCAATCTTTCCTGATAAGTCTAAATCTTTCACAAGATGGGTGATGCCTTGATGCATGTAAACAGCACCTTCATATACCTGATAGGTGAAAAAAACAGAGGTGTGTCTCATATAGTGACTTGATCTATAAAGAACTAGAAACAACATCCACTATGTAAAATCCACATCACATTATAATTATAGAAAGAAAATACAAATGGCTAACATATAGAAATGCAAGAGAGAGCATGTTCCGTCCAGGAATAATGAAGCAATCACATAAAATTATCAAAGTTTCTAACGAATTAAGCTAGGACTATGTTGTGGGCCACTAATTGCCTTCGGGACCTTATGCTTGAACATCTTAGGTCCAATTTGGGTACTTTGAAAGAACTTCTTGAGAACAAAACTTCTCTTGTAATAGAGTGATAAATCATGCCACTACTCTGCAAAACTTTTACTCTGGGATATTAGATCATAGCTGTTTGGCTAGGATCAAGAGAAAATCAAGAAAAATTTTTTCCTCCCACAAGAATTGGTTGCCAACCCACTCTATTCCAACCAATCTGAACCCTAGCCTTTGGCCACCTCAATCACCACCACTGCCCATGCAACCACAAACACCATCACCACCATCACCACTGCCACCCTCATCACCACCATCACCACCCTTACAACTGCCAACACCATCGCTACCACCATGGGTGCCAGCACCACCATCACCATCCTGACCACCACAACACAAGAATCACTGCCACCACCACTACTGCAATCATCAATATCACCATGCCCACCACCATCCCCTAGACAACCATCACAATCACCACCACCACCATCACTGTGACTACCACCATTGGACACCATTACCATGACCAGTGGCACTGCAATCATTGCCATCATCATCACTACAAGCACCACCACAATGGCACAACCACAATCACAACCAACATTGCCAAGACCACCACCACCACCATAGCCACAATAATCACCATCGCCATCACTATCACTTGCATCACCATGACCACGATGGTGGTGGTGGTGGTAGTGGTAGTAATGGGGATGGAGAAGTGGGAATTGGAGATGAGCCACCAAATGTGTGTTAGGATCATCCAAAGACGATGAATTTGGTGAACTGGATCTAGGAAGAGGGATGAAGGATCTGCCTGGTAGACTGGTATGGGCTGGCAAAGAGGGGGCCCGAACCGAATGGCTAGGGATCATTTGGAGGTGAACTAGAGAGAGAGAGAGAGAGAGAGAGAGGTCGGGGGCATCATTCTTGCCAGTGCCATCACCATGACCAGTGGAGGCTGCCAATACTGTTGCTGTGTCTAGTATCATCAACATTGCAGTAATGGACTAAGGGTAAGCACAACAGGGTCTAGGAAGCAACAGCAAATAAGGTACAGAAGTAGGGGGATGGACAAGATACATGCTATAAGTGAAATTGGCTTTAGTGGAGTATGAAAATACTCCGATACGGGGTCTGTTTCAAAGTATTTTTCATGCCTTTAAAACATGTATCCAAAGTCCAAACACTTGTTTAGGAACTATTTGCCGGGAACAAAAATTGGTCCACACCATGGTATTTTTGGGTATCTAAATAGGACCTTAATTGTTATTGGGAGAATAAAACGTGCAAGGATGTATTGATGATGATCGCTTGAGAAAGATGGAGATCTGTCACTAGATAAAAATAGTAGCTTAGAAATTTGATATGTTGTAATACAGTTAGTTGGAAGGACTGAAAAATCACAAGGAGGTAGTTTGCTAACAGGGTACCAGAACTGGCACAATCCATGGTGGTCAATGCTGTCCCATGCCAACTGGCACTTAAATCCATGGCTAGTTGTAACAAGAAATATAATAATCTCATTTGAACTAGACACCAATATGCCTACCCTTTTATAGAATTGAATATCCATGTGGTTGTAATCAAGGTTTTACGTCCCGATGGGACGGAGGGCATCCCGAATGTCTCGTCCCGTTCCTGTGAGAAATGGAGCCGAGATAGACTTGGGACTCCGAAACCCATCCTTACAAAGAGAGAAGAAGAAAGAGGAAAGAAAGAAATAAAGGAAAGATGAAGAAAGGGAAAAATAAAAGGAAAAATGAAAAAAAAGAAAGGAAGAGAGAAGAAAAAGAAAGAAAAAGGAAAGGAAAGAAAGGAAAGTAGAGAAAAGGAAGAAAAGAAGGAAGAAAGAAAAAAAAGAAAAAAAGAAAGAAAGGAAGGAAAGAAGAAGGGAAGAAAGATGGAGGATATCCACTGGGATGCATGATCGGAACTACTATTGGGATGGAAAGGGACGACGGGGCATCCCGTTCCATGGAGAAATCGGGACACCTTTGTCCCACAAGATTTAAAACCTTGGTTGTAATAGCATGTATGAAATACATAAACGTAAAGAATTTTCTTTCTTTGCCTTGTACGAAAAATATTGATAGATTAAAAGAATCTTAAATTCCTTAAAGACAGGTAGCAAGAAACATTCCAAGAAGCACCTTGAACACTGAGGAAAAATATAAGACATCAGCAACTCATGTGAAGTGATCATCCTTTGACAACACATGTAACTGCCAACCAACATTGAGGTACAAAAGCCCACATGCAAGATGAATTCTGAAATACAAGTATGTTCAAAATTAAATTACCCTCTAAGTCATGCAATTCATCTCTTCTTTCTTTTCTCCTTTTTTAACTAGTGGTACTTGGGCACTCACATCCAGCTCCAAATATCCATGTTACATGCATATCTGAGTTGGATACATATTGGACACTTGGATACTTATGAAGTTCTTTGGTAGCCACTTTAAAAGATTGGAAGAGAGTTGAACTCTTCCAACAATGAGTTTGATCCTAATTTGGTATGATGAGTGATTAGTTGTTCTTTTCCAAGATTGTATATGGGTATTGAAACAACTTTACAAAATAATTGTTGCATGATTTAGAGGGAAGTTGGAATGAGAAACATGTATATTGAAAGATCTTAACAAATTTTATCTTTTAACATTTTCTTTTTAATGTTTAAATAGATAATGTTTAAACTTTAAAAGTATAAATATATAATTTAGTTAAATTTATATGTTATCCTACAAATCCGTGTCTTTCCTTCCCTCTTGCTGAGTCAGGTGCATGGATACGTCTCCGAATCTGATTCTCATGTTCATGTTCATGCAACACTGTCTCAACCCAAATTATACATATTAGATATTTTTTTCAAGGAAGAGCAAAAATAAAATACAGTAGGTTCTTGCTATATATTTTTAACATAAAATAAGTGGCACAAAAAAACTTGAGCTTCTGTAAATAATAACACGGAAAAACATCCTAAAGCAGATTAGAAAATAAAATTCTACAGTTCATATTATGCAACCTGCTGATTACAAATATCAAACCATTGCAGATTAACAGCACTGCAGCTTGGAATAACATCGGCTGCAAATTACCTGATAAAAAGCCTTGCTTTCCTCAATTTCCTCAAGCACTTCATTGTTTGACATGTCTATCACTTTGTATCTATCAGTTTCTATTGCACGTATGCTAACTGCATGTGATGGCCTTTCCTGGAAAAATGGAACGAAAAAGTTAAATAAGTAACTATTACTTCTCATTTCCATATACCATAGGAAAAAGGCCATGCAGACAAAAATACACCTCAGGTCCAATATAATTCCATATTTTGGAAGAAGAAACACCTAGCCGATCATTACTTAAGTATCCTTTAAGCTTGAGAGCCATTATTGCACAGTCCAGACCAGAACCAAAATATTTTTCATCATATTGTAAACACAATGGGAGTTCATAACCAGCACAGGCAATGTGCTGCTCCAGCACCTGTAATAGGCAATTCAAAAATAAACACATAGCAAACTTTTGTCCATTTACAGAAATCCCTCAATAGAATTTAAAAAAAATGTTTTCTCCTTAAATTAAAGAAGCAGAACCTTCTGGTTATGAGCATCAACTTGGCAATGCTCGATTGGTCTCCCGAAAAGCTTTTGCGGAAACCTCATGAAGTACTGATCAAGTGGCCCTTCAAGTGCAACATAGACTGCCAGTGATGGCCTTGCTCTTCTTCCAGATCTCCCGGCTTGTTGCCACAAGCTACAGATTAAGGGGTAAAAGGAACAAATAAACATCATCAAGCTGGTAGGGAACACATATACATAATGCAAGATATCAGTTAGCTCTCCACCTAGCAACACTGCCAGGAAAACCAAGATGCAAAGTTGCATCAATATGTCCTACATCAATCCCAAGTTCAAGAGCATTCGTTGCAGCAACACCACGAAGTTTCCCCTCAAAAAGTTCAGCTTCTATTCTTCTTCTCTCCTGCTCTATCATTTATTCCACAAGCCAGCAAACCATAGTCAAGGATTTCGTGAAATATGACCACTAATCAAGAAAGAAGAAAACGAAAGTGCAAAAAAACACTGCTACATACACATAAAAGATAAGTCAGATTTTCATAAATATTATGTAGAGTTTGATTTAACCAGCATTGAGTAGACAAAGCATAATCTAAATAATTCACATTAATAAGGTATATTAGCACCCCCCCTCCCCCCCTCTCCCCCTCTGCCCCCTGCATGTGCAAATTATGGTCAACAGCGGTTAGTCACTTTGTACAATCTTCATTGACTGCACAAAAGACCTTTCCAAGAGGACACAGTGATGCTTCATATGAATCCGTGCCACTAAACTCAGATCCTCGATATCATGAATAAATATCTTCATCATGACAAGATATACATCTAACATCCCACTCATAATGGTAAACAATAAAAGCATAAGAAATCTCAATCCTTTGATTTATCAGCCAATGAATCAATTGATACGGAGTATGGACCCTATCAAGGTCCCTAACAATGGAAAGATGGCAATCCAAAACAGAAGTTCCTCAAAGCATGGAGACAATGTTCACAAGGAATACCATCTCTCACATGATCCATCTACTTTGCCATACAAGTCATCTAGGGTTTAGGTGTGCAATACCGCAAACTGAGAAGAAATTTAGTTATAGCAATTGAATGAAACACTGCAGTATAGCCCATTCCTATCTTTCTCTTTTAGGTGTCTGTATACAATTATGCACCTGATTTTGTATATATCCATGGTTAATCCTCTTACTTTGCATACATTCCTATTTGATCATTACATACTATATCTCCTTTGCCCTGCACTATGAATGCTTTATAAGAAAAGATACCCTCGATGGGCTTCACTCAGAGCAAACATTAAGTATCGTGAAGTTAATATGCAGTCCCAACCTAAAGTACATTAAGCTAAATGTCTTACCATCTGATGCCAATTGACAGGAGTATTGAACTTCAAATAAGAGGAGGGAGTTTAAGATGGAATGAGATGAAGAAAGCAATCCTATGGTACATGCAAATCTATATGGATGTGATTTAAATAATCCCTTAACATGGTAGTGTATCATAATGACATGAAAGAGTTGAACAACCTGTGGTGTGTAGCCTGCACGATATACAGATATAGAACCAACCAGATTATGTGCAACCTCCTGAAGAATTTCACGCCTATTATAATTACAAAAAAAAAAATATTAAACCTATAAAGATACCCAAAAATCTAATATGGTAACAGAATAAGATTTTCAAAAAAAAATATCCTATTAATCACATATACCTAGAAGTGGTTCTTATAAATATTTAAGTGACTTACGTGTAACAAAGAACTAGTTCACAGAGTTTCCTCGTCTTACAAAAGGCAATGCAGCGAAGCCCATGCTGAACCATTTCGGCAAAGAGATAAGAAACTTCCATAATTGAGCTAGAAATAAAAAACATAACAATTATTAAAAATTTTGGTTCTCTAATGAACAAAACAGTCATCATATATTATTCACTAAAATATAAAACCAGCCTATGTGCTTGCACCAGCTATAAGCAATCCCACAATATCAGCCTTCATCAATTTAACACAGAAGGGGTGGTCAGTTATGACTTGTTACACAACATACCAAGAACAAGGTTGGTCTTAATGAAACTTGAAGAACCAATATTGGCAGAGGGTTTGGGGTTTATAAATAAGGTCTTGACCTTGTATGCATAGGCTTACAGAAATATGCATTTCTACATGAACATGTGCATATGCAAATCTTGTAGCTTCAAATCTGCATACGTTGACGTGTATACATCTTAAATAAAGTAACTCAGATTATTCTTTTATTAATAATGCTTACATGTGCCACCGTACAGATTATTCTTTCCCTCTTTTATGCTAGCCAAACTACAAAATATTTCATGCAGGATCACACTAGATATATGCTCCAATATAATGGACCTTGTCGGTCCCAAACTAGAAAGCTTTAACTGGAACTTGCAAGCCTGGTTACATCCAGAGTCACAAGTCCAGTGCTCAGGAATAACTCGGAAAAAATCAGCAAAAATTAATTATATTTAAAAAATTCAAACTAATATTTATAATATATATTCACACACATATATACTATTCATATAACATATATTACATTATATAATATTTATATAATTCATCTTAATTTACATAATATAGAATAGTTTAAGAAAAAATAAGAGGGTAGGATAACAGTGTTGACTGGGGAAAGGAGGAGGATGATAAGAAGAAGAGAGGAAAAAGAAAAAACGGTGGTGAAGATAAAGTAAAGAAGGGAAAGAGTTACTCTTCTACCAAAAAGAGTGAAAGAATCAGTATCATTTAATACTCTTTCAAAAAAAAATTATTTTAACTATGTCAAACACCAGTTTCTCCATTCTCTCAACTGTTTCTCCATGACCGCAACCACTTCATGCCTCAAAAGCGAGAGCATGGCCGTGAACTTTTCCAAAGCAGGTATCAGCTCAAACAAATAATTTAAACTTTAAAGATTCACGATCGATTCACCAAAATCACAAATCTAATGATACATTCATGATATATTTGTAGTGCATTGGGGATTGACAAATTACTCATCAAATTATTTGGCCAGACTATGAGCTATGAATAATTTGCAGATTTTTTAAAGTTCAGTGAATTTTGTAACTGTTGGGTATAAAATCCCCCCCCGGCCGAAGTTTGTAAAGAACCGATCTTTCCAGAGCTCTTCCGGCTCCCGACTTTGTGCATGGCGCCTCTCCGAACCTCCTCGATCATCCGAACCTCTCCGATAGTGAACTTCTGCATTCATTCATCGGGCCGCCCCGAAGGCCCTCTGGGACTCACTGTCTGCCAACCTTCTACAGCAACCGATCCCCTGAGTTTCTACCCCGAACTTCTCTCGGGCTTCGCCAGCATTCGAGCTTCCCCGACAATGTGATTTCTACGATAACCAGACTCCACCCGAATTTCTACAGCGATCGACCACCCCCCGGATCCTAATCGAGCTCCCACGAGAGCCGAACTTCTACTATGAGCGGTCTACTTTGAGCTCCTACCGCAGGCTGGCTATCCCAGACGTCTACTGTAAGCAAATTTTATTCAAACCTCTACTATGAACAAATTTCTTCCGAACTTCTATCACAGGTAGACTTCAGCCGAGCTACTCCGTAGCGAGTGGATTTTGGACGGACTACTACGACGAGACACTATTCCGAGCTTCCACGATAACTGGTCCTCGCCCGAGCTCCTACAATAGACGGTCCCCTCTCGACCTCTCGCGAGAACAGGATCCCGTCCGAATTTCTCGACCGGATGGATTTCGGACGAGCTTCTATAACGGACGAGCTCCAACAGTTGGGTCCCTGCGATAGCCGATCGCCTCCGATGTCTGCCGAGCCTCCCCCGCGCTATCCAAAGTCCATCGCCGACCGACCTCCTACCAGGCTCTCCATAAAACCGGATTTCCTCGGCGGACGATCTTCGGATGAGCCTCCACATCAGATAAATTCCAGACGGACTTCCCCGGACTCCGCTAACAGAAAATCTCCATCCGAGCTCCTACGACAAGCGACTCCCGTCTGAAACGTCAGCGATCTCGAAACATCCGAGCCTCTCCCAGAACGACGATGTGAAGAGTCATTCTGCTTCATCGGGCATCCCAGCCGAGCTTCAACTGACGGATCCGAACTCTCTGACAAGCCACGACAAGAGCCGCCACCCTGCTCCACTCTCTGCAACGGATTCCACGCAGCTCCACCACTCTCTGGCAAGTCACGACAACAGACACCACTCCACCCCCCGCAACAAGCTCCACGTGGCCCTGAACGACCCCTGACACCACTACTCTCTGTAACAAACTCCACGCGGCCCTGAACGGTCCACTACCAGACGGTTACAGACGTCGTTGTCGATTAGTTGCGCCCTCCATCTATAAATAAAGACCCCCAGATATGTTCTTCTCTAAGCTCAAAAACTCTATCTTGAAACTCTGCCTAAATTTCCGCTCGAGCACTCCATTTCTGTTGAAGCAGAGTACTGACTTGAGTGTCGGAGGGTCTTGCCGGAGCACCCCCAACTCCGGTTTAGACTTTCTTTGCAGGTCCCGACAGCGGCCGCGGTCATCCCAGCTCCAGCTTCTCCGACTTCGACGGAATTCTGCACCAACAGAATTGGCGCTAGAGGAAGGGCACTGTGTCTTCGCAGTACCCTTGTTTTTAAAGGAGTGCTCAACGGGACCGATTCCGATCATCTTCTCCGACATCCTCTTCTCCTTCCTCTACTAGATCTTCACCTGATGCCTCCCCGCAAAGCATCCATCAGGCGATCCACGGCCTCCACGGCCAGATCTCAAGCTCCGGCCTCACCCCTGGTTTTCCAGACCCCTCCCCCTCCTCCGGCAACAATGGTCGACAGATCCATCCGACGCCGGCCTAAAGGTAGGGAGAATCGGCCGAGGACCCTACCACGATCGGCGCCGTCGAGGGAAGAACCTGGAAATCGGCCTTCAATCGGGATCGTCTGCACCATCTCTGGAGAGCCCCGGAAGGGAGCAGCCAGCGGATCGACCGGACCGTCCAAGCGGCAAAGGACTGAAGGACCCATAACCTTTACTGAAGAAGACGCCCGAGAGGTCCAGTTCCCCCACAACGATGCAGTTGTAGTTTTTTTAAATATTACTGATTATGATGTACGCCGCATTCTTGTTGATAGTGGAAGCTCGGCTGATATTTTGTTTCACGACGCCTTCTCAAAAATATCCATCCCTGACGGTCGTTTGGAGCCGATTGGCTCCCCTTTAGTAGGATTTACCAGCGATGCTATCCCGATGGAGGGAGTAATAACTTTGACTGTAGTTGCAGGTCGATATCCAAGACAATCCAAGGCTCTAGTGGATTTCCTGGTGGTGAGGGCGCCGTCAGCCTACAACGCAATCCTCGGCCGACCTGGCCTCAACGCCCTCCGGGCTGTGGTGTCAACCTACCATCTGAAATTGAAATTCCCTACTAACCAGGGGGTCGGAGAAGTCAAGGGAGATCAAGCCTTGGCAAGGCACTGCTACAATATAGCCCTATAAAGAAGTGGTCAGCCTGACCCCTGTCCGATTGATGGATTAGACACCCGCGACGACCTGACAGAAGAACGGGGCGGGCCAATGGAAGATCTTGTCTCAATTCCTTTGAATGATGGGAACGAGGAACACAGGGTGAAGATCGGCTCCAACTTGGGAAAAGAGGTGCGGACGCAGCTTATCAATTTTCTGCGAAAGAACGCGGACGTTTTTGCTTGGATTCCGGCAGACATGCCAGGGATCGATGCTGAAGTTATGCAGCATCGTCTGGCCGTCGATCTCAAACACCGGTCGACAAAGAAAAAAGTTCGAAGTCATGTGCCGGAGAGACAGGTGGCAATAGCCGAGGAGGTTGATAAACTCCTAAAGGCCGGGTTTATCAGAGAGGTCAACTATCTGAGCTGGGTTTCCAATGTGGTCTTGGTTAAGAAGGCGAACGGCAAATGGAGGATGTGTATAGACTTCAAAAAACTGAATAAAGCCTGCCCGAAGGACAGTTACCCTCTGCCCAGAATCGACCAACTAGTAGATGCAACCTCGGGCCACGAGCTTCTCACCTTCATGGATGCGTTCTCTGGCTACAATCAGATCAGGATGGCGCCAGAGGACGAAGAAAAAATCGCTTTTATAACTATCCATGGCCTTTATTGTTACAGGGTCATGCCTTTTGGCCTCAAAAATGCAGAGACGACATATCAGCGGCTAGTGAATAAGATCTTCAAAGAACAAATCGGCCGCAACATGGAGGTCTACGTGGACGACATGCTCGTAAAGAGCAGATCCTCGGTGAACCACGTCGCCGACCTTGAGGAAACCTTCAGCGCCCTTCGAAAATACAAGATGAAGCTGAACCCAGCCAAATGCGCTTTTGAAGTAACCTCAAGAAAATTCCTGGGCTTCATGGTATCGGGGCACGGGATCGAGGCAAATCCGGAAAAGATTCGCGCCATCCAGGAGATGACCGCCCCGAGGTCGATAAAGGAGGTTCAGCGCCTCACCGAGAAAGTAGCGGCTCTAAATCGCTTCATCTCGAGATCGACCGAGCGATGCTTACCTTTCTTTCAGACCCTCAAGCAGCCCAAGAACTTCTGTTGGACCGTTGGACGTCAGCAGGCGTTCGAGGAGCTGAAGACCTACCTTGGCTCATCACCATTATTGGCAAAGCCTGAGCCTGGAGAAGAATTGTTCCTATACCTGGCGGTTTTTCCTGTAGCCCTCGCTGCAGTTCTGATTAAAGAAGAAGCGAAAATTCAACAGCCGATCTACTATATAAGTCGAGTATTGAGAGACGCCGAAACTAGGTATACTAAGTTAGAGAAACTAACTTATACCTTGTTGATTGCAGCTCGAAGGCTCCGACCTTACTTTCAAGGACACACCATAACACTGCTCACCGACCAGCCAATCAAGGCAGTCCTGCATCGAGCGGATGCCTCCAGAAGAATCGCGAAATGGACGGTCGAGCTCACGGAGTTCGACATCAACTTTCGACCTCGGCCAGCGATCAAAGCCCAGATATTAGCGGACTTCGTGGTGGAATGCACTATCCCAGAGGAGGCTGAACTTGGACAAGATGAAGCCGATAATCTAGGGCTCCGGCCGAACTTCCCCGAGGAAAAAGCCAATCTCCCTGATGGTTCTTGGGCCCTCTACGTGGATGGTTCCTCCAACATGTCAGGCGCAGGCGCGGGCCTGATCTTGATCAATCCAGACGGGATTGTCGCAGAGTATGCACTGCGCTTCGAGTTCCCCGCAACAAATAACAGAACAGAATATGAAGCTCTGATTGCAGGACTAAAGGTTGTCAAAAAATTAAAGTAGATCGGCTTCAAGCCTACAGTGATTCTCAATTAGTAGTAGGACAGGTCAGTGGAAATTACGAAGCTCGGGAGGACAGTATGGCTAGATATCTCGAGAAGGTAAGGGAGATCATCCCTACCTTCGGCAGCTTCGACATCAGGCAGATCCCGAGATCGAAAAATGCTAGGGCCGACCTTCTCTCCAAGTTGGCTACGCTGGCTCCGATCGAACTGCCTAAGAAAGTCTTCTTCGAGGTTCTGAAGCGCCCAAGCACGGAAGAATCGCGGTCTATGATGGAGATCAGCTATGAACCCAGTTGGATCAACCCGCTAGTTGCGTACCTCAAGGACGGGGTTCTTCCTCCTGATGCAAAAGAGGCTCGGAAGCTTAAGAACCAGGCCTCCCGATATATCCTCTACGAAGGCAAGCTATACAAGAGGTCGTACTCCTTGCCCCTTTAGAAATGTCTCCGACCTTTCGAAGCCGACTTCACCTTGAGGGAGGTACATGAGGGAGTCTGTAGAAATCATCTGGAGGCCAGATCTTTATCCCATAAGCTGCTCCGACAAGGTTATTACTAGCCTACCATGTACCATAACTCCGTCGAATATGTCCGAAGATGTGACCGGTGTCAGAGATATGCCAATGTACAAAGGCAACCTGCCTCCGAACTTACACCATTGAGTGCCCCATGGCCGTTCGCGCAATGGGGGATGGATATCCTCGAACCTTTTTCCATAGCATCGGGGCAACGGAAGTTCCTCCTGGTGGCAATAGACTATTTCACCAAGTGGGTCGAAGCTGAACCTTTGGCAAAAATCACGAAAGCTAAAGTGCAGGACTTCGTCTGGAAGTCGATTGTCTGTAGGTTTGGCTTACCCAGAACCCTCATTACTGATAACGGGCGACAATTTGCTGGAGCAAAGTTTGCCGAATTTTGTGAGGGCCTAAACATCTCCCACAACTTCACCTCGGTGGCCCATCCTCAAACAAACGGTGAGGCCGAGGTGACTAACCGGACTCTGTTGCAAGGCATCAAAGCGAGACTTGAAAAGGCAAAAGGAACTTGGGCTGACGAGCTCTATCTGTGTTATGGGCATATCGGACTACTCAGAGATTGCCCACCGGAGAGACCCCCTTTGCCCTAGCTTTCGGGACAGAAGCCGTGATCCCAATAGAACCCAAGCTTCCGTCAGCATGAGTCGTGGCATTCGATGAACAGCGCAACCCACAGGATCTCAAGGCCAACCTCGACTTGTTAGAAGAAAAGCGGGAGGCGGCTCAAGTTCGGATGGCGGCTTACAAACAGAAAGTAGCCCGCTACTACAACTCCCGGGTCAAAAGCAAGGTCTTCCGGGCGGGGGACCTGGTGCTACGGCGAGCCGCTGCCTCACAACCTCAGAATCAAGGAAAACTTGCCCCGAACTGGGAAGGCCTGTATGAAGTCAGGGAGGTAGTCCGACCCGAAACATATTATTTAAAAGAGCTCGGAGGAACATAGCTTCCGCGACCATGGAACTCAAAAAATCTACGGATGTATTACCAATAGCTACGCCTTGAATAAAAGTTTCATACTTGCATATTTTTTTTTAGCATGAGTTTATAACGACAGGAAATAACTCTCCCACGCAATTGAAATTAAGCTTGTTAGGAACAAAAGGAGAACCTCGTCCTAACATGAGCAAAGTCGAAGGCCCGATTTCTTAAAGACCGGATGGGGGGAGAGGCCCTTACAACGGCCCTTATGTGCCCCCATAGCCTTGTTAAGAACAGGAGGAGAACCTCGTCCTAACACGAGCAAAGTCGAAGGCCCGATTTCCTAAAGACCGGATGGGGGGAGAGGCCCTCATAACGGCCCTTATGTGCCCCCACAGCCTTGTTAGAAACAGGAGGAGAACCTCGCCCTAACACGAGCAAAGTCGAAGGCCCGATTTCCTAAAGATCGGATGGGGAGAGAGGCCCTCACAATGGTCCTTATGTGCCCCCACAGCCTTGTTAGGAACAGGAGGAGAACCTCGTCCTAACACGAGCAAAGTCGAAGGCCCGATTTCCTAAAGACCGGATGGAGGGAGAGGCCCTCACAACGGCCCTTATGTGCCCCCACAGCCTTGTTAGGAACAGGAGGAGAACCTCGTCCTAACACGAGCAAAGTCGAAGGCCCGATTTTCTAAAGACCGGATGGGGGGAGAAGCCCTCACAACGGCCCTTATGTGCCCCCACAGCCTTGTTAGGAACAGAAGGAGAACTTCGTCCTAACACGAGCTGAATCCGACTGTCGGGAGCAAGGGGAAGGCCTCGTCCCAACACAAGTAAAGACTCGGTCGATCGACAAGGAGGAAAGCTTCCTCAATGACTCCTCTACACTCTCACGACCCCATCAAGAGCAGAGGGAAGACCCTCATTCGAACGCGAAAGAAAAAGGGGAGAATGAAAAAGAAAAACCGACGAACTACTTCTGCGACAAGTAAAAACAAACTATATCAAAGACATAAGGGACTTCGTCTCAGTCGCAAAGAGGAAACCTGACATAGACCGAGGATAAATCGACCTCCTCAAAGCAACGAGAAGTTCGGACCCCCAAGCTCTAGCACCGGGAGAAAGCGCCAAACTCAAACAGCCTCAAAAGAACCTACGGTCATAAACCGAAGGGCAAATCAACATTGCCACGACCGGGAACCTCCAAACAGCGTCGACATCGAACACGACGAAAGACAAAAGGAGTCCGATAAATAATCGGTTAACATCAGAATGGACGAGGTAATAAATAATTTCATTTTTATTTCATTGGTGAAGTATACATTACAAAGCCTTGAAGCCCAAAAAAAAAAAAAAAAAAGAGAGAAAGAAGAAGAAGAGAAGGGGACGAGGTAACGGAAAATTCTCTTTTCATTTCATTGGCGAAGTGCACATTACAAAGCCTTAAAAAAAAAACAAAAAAAAAACAAACAAACAAAAAGCAAACAAAACGAACAACTCTAAAGGAGCTCGGCTTCATCAGACTTCGAACTCTCAGTTCCGACCATCGTCGAGAATTACTTCAGGTACCTGGCTTCTTCCTCCAGTCCCCCTTTTCGGATCAGTAATTACTCCAGCATTATCTTCGAAGTACATGTAGACGCCATCTCTTCCGCACCATGGCTTCCGCTGCTTTCGGATCAACAATTACTCTAGCATTATCTTCGAAGTACATGTAGACGCCATCTCTTCCGCGCCATGGCTTCCGCCACCTCACGATGACGGCGGACATGACCTTCTTTCTAAGGTCAGGTTCCCCCTCACAGTGACGACGAACATGACCTTCTTCCTGAGGTCAGGTTTCCCCTCGCAATGACGCGCACCAGGAAGCCCTCGCGGTCGAGGATGTGCTATAAGCGCGGGCTTTGGGCTATCAAGGCGAAACGCGGCCGGATCTGTCTCTTCTACCCTCGCCTTCTTCGCCAACCGGGAAGTTGCAGTGTCTTCCCGTTCGTGGGCTTTCAGACTCTGGGCTAACATCTGAGCCATGACCGCGCCCATTTACGCGACGAAGGAAGACCAACACGGTCTATGAACAGGGGTACGGAAGCAAGGAAAGTTTTGGGGCTAACCCAAGCTGGTCTAAGGGAGGTGGGGGTACAGAGATGAGGACTCAACGGACGCCTGAGGCCAGAAAGGAAAGATCGAAGAAACTCATATACAAAGTGAGATCCCCGAAGGGGGGAGGCAGGTTTAAATAGGCGACGGGGGTCGGTGCAATAATGGCTGCAGGACTCCTCAGGCCAGTCCGTAACCGCCGCGTGGCTCACTCACCGTGGCAAACGGCTGAAGGTGGCCGACAAATTAGTAACACAATTATGGCACCGTACCTAGGGCCACGCCCTAACAGGAATTCTGAAAAAATAGAATTATTTTCCGAAAAGGCTCCAGTACCAGCGTGCCGAACGTCAAATATCTGGCAACCGCCAAGCGTGGAAGTTGAGGACAGCTTCGGCCGTGAGAACTTTCCTGTACTTCATTCGTAACCCGAACTCGGAAGTAGGAGGACTGGTGTTGGATATAAAATCCCCCCCGACCGAAGTTTGTAAAGGACCGATCTTTCCAGAGCTCTTCCAGCTCCCGACCTTGTGCATGGTGCCTCTCCGAACCTCTTCGATCATCCGAACCTCTCCAATAGTGAACTTCTGCATTCATCCATCGGGCCGCCCCAAAGGCCCTCTGGGACTCACTGTCTGCCAACCTTCTACAGCAACCGACCCCCTGAGTTTCTACCCCGAACTTCTCTCGGGCTTCGCCAGCATTCAAGCTTCCCCGACAATGTGATTTCTACGATAACCAGACTCCACCCAAGTTTCTACAGCGATCGACCACCCTCTGGATCCTAATCGAGCTCCCACGAGAGCCGAACTTCTACTATGAGCGGTCTACTCTGAGCTCCTACCACAGGCTGGCTATCCCAGACGCCTACTGTAAGTAAATTTCATTCAAGCCTCTGGTATGAACAAATTTCTTCCGAACTTCTATCACAGGTAGACTTCAGCTGAGCTACTCCGTAGCGAGTGGATTTTGGACGGACTACTACGACGAGACACTACTCCGAGCTTCCACGACAACTGATCCTCGCCCGAGCTCCTACAATGGATGGTTCCCTCTCGACCTCTCGCGAGAACAGGATCCCGTCCGAACTTCTCGACCGGATGGATTCCGGACGAGCTTCTATAACGGACGAGCTCCAGCAGTTGGATCCCTGCGATAGCCGATCGCCTCCGATGTCTGCCGAGCCTCCCCCGCACTATCCGAAGTCCATCGCCGACCGACCTCCTACCAGGCTCTCCATAAAACTGGATTTCCCCGGCGGACGATCTTCGGATGAGCCTCCACATCAGATAAATCCCAGACGGACTTCCCCGGACTCCGCTAACAGAAAATCTCCATCTGAGCTCCTACGACAGGCGACTCCCGCCTGAAATATCAGCGACCTCGGAACATCCGAGCCTCTCCCAGAACGACGATGTGAAGAGCCATTCTGCTTCATCGGACATCCCAGCCGAGCTTCAACCGACGGATCCGAACTCTCTGACAAGCCATGACAAGAGCCACCACCCTGCTCCACTCTCTGCAACGGATTCCACGCAGCTCCACCACTCTCTGACAAGTCACGACAACAGATACCACTCCACCCCCTGCAACAAGCTCCACGTGGCCCTGAACGACCCCTGACACCACTACTCTCCGTAACAAACTCCACGCAGCCCTGAACGGTCCACTACCAGACGGTTACAGACGTCACTGTCGATCAGTTGCGCCCTCCATCTATAAATAAGGACCTCCAGATATGTTCTTCTCTAAGCTCAAAAACTCTATCTTGAAACTCTGCCTAAATTTCTGCTCGAGCACTCCATTTCTGTTGAAGCAGAATACTGACTTGAGCGTCGGAGGATCTTGCCGGAGCACCCCCAACTCCGGTTTAGACTTTCTTTGCAGGTCCCGGCGGCGGCCGCGGTCATCCCAGCTCCAGCTTCTCCGACTTCGACGGAATTCTACACCAACAGTAACTATTGCATCTTTAAAAGCATTACCGCATCAACTGTTATTCGCTTAGTTACAGGTATCATATGACTTGCTTAGAATCCAATGACAATCTTCTCTAGAATAGTATTGACTCCCACGCCAAGGCATCATGTGACACATGATGAACAGAAAGTTGAAAGTGGGCAAGAGTAACTTTCAAAACTTTTGAGTTGACTATTACGACAAATCACAGAATGGTTTTCTTCTGTCCATCATAGCATGAAACCATGACCATCAACATAAACATACCCTATCGCAACTATTCAGGGTTGGCTTAATAGATCCTTGTTCTCCAAGCAATCCGATAACAGGCAACCTCAGACGCAATTTCAAGCTTTTCCATATCTCTGTCTCATAACCTCTATTGATGTTATCATAGGCCTCCCTCTCCTTTTCCTACATCACAGTTATTGAAGTACCTTTCCTTAGTGACACGAGCCTTCTGTCTATTAACGCACGATGATGTATATTTAAATTGAAACATAAAGCAAGCATTGACTTCATAATTAATTTACATTAATTCATCAAACAGAGAACCAAGTGCTCTAAATCATCCATCTTCAATGTTTCTTTACGAAGGAAAATTACATGTAAATAATGTGGCTTCATCTAAAAGTTAGGTATTGTAGACCACCCTTTCAAATTGTTTGCTCCACTGAATTTGGGCGTTTCACCTGAAGTATTACTGTTTCTATTTCTTAGATAACTACCCCTTAATATTGACATTAAAAAAAAAAAGCTCTTTCCCCCATGCTATAGATATGATATAATAACATATGATATTGTATAATATGATATAATATATATCGTATAACATAATATTATACTGGCTGGGGAGGCACCGATCATTTCTCACAAATAATGTAAAAGCCTCCAAGGAAGCAAACAATCAACTTCATGATGACTAGCAAAAGAGATTCTCCATTAAGGACATGCACTGACGAAACTAGAAGAAATTAGAGGAATGCTAGACTATCGATCACTAAAGAATAAGCCTACCTTGAACGCCTGGTCATCACATCTAACTCCACATTTTTGCTATCATTCCTGCTGCTTGGAGCTTTAGATCCCTAAATAAAACAAAATAACAACATATATTGAATATCAGAAACATTATAAAACATAAATCTTTCACCCAAGAGCGTTGTAAGTTTTACAAGAGAATTCATATTTTTATTATCACTGGTATAGGTAAGAAAACAACACTTACCAAACATAATGGAGGATTCCAAAAAAGAAAGTGTTTTTGACTGCAAGGACTTCCATCATTTTGTATCAACTCTAAGTTCTGCAAGTTGGCAAGCTCCTAACACGTGAACAAAGAAAAAGAAAACTTCTCAAAATAAATTGAAGCATCCTTCATATAGGCAGTCATTAAGTAATTTGCAAAATTTGGCAAAAGAAAGTAATATCTAAAGTTACACCCCAAAAAGTAACTTGGTTTTTCAAAACAGAAGAGCCCTTGATATAATTACAACATTCTCCCAAAAACAATATAACCAATTATTGTCTACTTCAACAACATATCTACCAAGCTACATGCTGCTCCTTTCAGTGTGATTGTGTGAACAAGACTAATGCCAGTTGCAATAAAGAATCAGCATTTGAAAGACTGGACCAAATATTAGACTATTCAAATTGATAAGGCATTAAACTAGTCATGAAAAACCAATTTCAAATCATAATGATCATAAATTTCAGGAAAATGCAGTATTTGGAAATAAACAGGTTGATGCACCAATCATTATTCATGATAGCACTTCATTTAACTACTTAATCAAGGAAGATAGTGTTGTTGTGTGCTAACTCAACGACAACAATCCTAGGGAGGCAAGCATGATAGCAAACTTTTTACTCATTTTGGATCTAATTTAGGTTGAATATTCTTAAACAAGGCTCCCTTGTATTAAATTGTCATATGACATGTCAGGTAAATCATGTGATAGTTCTTTAATTTGCATGAGTTAGAAGAACAACTTTTGGTAAGGAGTTCCTTTAGAAGTTCTAATTTAGAAGTGTGGAGATTGTATCAATTTCAACTTCACTAAAATTGAGCTTAGGATTGGTTTTATGGTTTGTAAACACATTTACTAAAAATAACAAATTAAGTGCAAAATAAGTTAAACAATCCCTCATTCTCTCAATATGATGATCCGATTTTCTTAAAGGTTATGGCATGGTTCACCAAACCGTCTCGAACCGAACAGTTCGAGGCGTTTCAAGCTAGATCGGCCACAAACTGAGATGATTCGGCCTTCCGAATCAGAACACCGAATGAAAGAGGGAAAAAGAGGAAGAGAGAGAGAAGGAGAGACAAAGAGGAGACGATGCTGCGGGAGGGCCGGCGATGGCCCATCGAGGTTGTCGGAGGGCCACGGAGGCCTCTACGGCTCCATGTCACCCGATAGGACATTTAATCAAAAGAGATAGAGAGAGAGGATGAGCGAAGGTACTGAAGGGAGGCATAGTCAGCAAAGAAGCTGGCAGAGGGCGCCGGATGGCTGTCGTAGCCACCGGATGGTGGCAAAGGCATGGACGGAACCGCGGTAGTGAAATAGGATGACCGCCCCTGTTTACCGTATTTGTTTTAAAATGATGATGAATAGTGAAGTCGGCAATGAGTGTGCTGGCTTCACTTAAGTAAAGCTAACACACCCATTGCCGGCTTCACTGTGGTCAAGATTTTTTTAAAAAAAACCCATGAAATAGAGACTACTATCCTTGTTTCATGCCAGTGGAGTTGCGGACTGTGATTTCATTGTCCAGTGGCCACGATCTCTCCACCAGCTTCCCCTCCCCCCTTTATCTCTCTCTCGACCATGATTTAGAGAGGAAACGGAGGCCTTAGTGGCCCTTCGAACATGCCCACGGCCCACCTGTGACCACCGCCAATGTCTTCTCCGACCACTTCTCCCTCCCCCCTTCTCCATCCCCCTCCCTCCCCCTCCCCTCTTTCTCTCTTTTCCTCCTCAATTCCTTTCTTTGCTTCTTTATCGGTTTGTGCTGGTCTAGTCCGGTACGGATCCGTACCGACTTATACCATCGGCCGGCCAGCACGATATTGATTCCATAGACCTTGAGTTATGGTTATTTATACTCCTCATTTCTGCCGGCGATGAGTTAGGAAAATGTCATTCTTCAAATTATTACCAGTTAATTGGTCATCTTTTTCAATATGCGTTTTCTAATTGCTTTATTTTCTTAATGCTATGATAATGGTGGCAAATTAATTGTGATGTAACACAAGGATGCCTGAACCAATAACAGAACTAAATCTTTGGTCTTATGATTTATCTTTTGCTTCTAGTTTTCATTTAACATAATATAAAGAAATTGTTCCAAGTCTCAAATGCCTATTGATTAATTACACGCATAATTTTTAAAATTTAATTTTGCTCTTAGTTTTCCTCCCTGCTAATATGGTTTATGCATCAGTATGTTGAGGCATTGGGAATTTGGAAACTGGCTATGCTTTGACCCATATCTATGGTTACTATATGACACCCATTTCCCTGATGATTATACCATTTTCCATCAAATGTTCTATTGTTCAAGATTTTTGTTAACAGGATATATTAGAGTAACAAGATAAATAACAATGAGATTAAAGATACATGACATCAAGTTGTAATAACATGATGTAGCCCATCTAAGGGATCATGCATACTCAACAAGTAGAGCACTTGGCATAAGGCAGAAAATAACCATCTAATATTGAAAGTTATTCCAGAAATAGTTAAACACAGTCGTGCAACTTTCCTCTGATATTCTTTTATGGAGCTAATCTTCTACTTCATAGGCCTCTCTCTCAAAGCGTTGTAAAATAATCATGAAAACAACCAGGTTGAAGGTTTAAATTCACGGCATTCACCAGCCAACATATTAGGGAGAATTTTTCACCAAACAAATGTTAGAAGGAAACCTTACAATCTATAATAGCATTATCTTAACAATATGTTTGAATTAAACAATGCCACCAATGAACCAGTTCCTACTCTTGCTAGCATTAATGACATGCAAAATACTTCTATCATGTAACAACATAATAAGTGAGGCAAAGATTCTAATCTGCAATTTGTTAGCCTACCATAGCATGCTCTCGTGGGTTTGCAGAGGTAGCAGTACAAAATATGAAGGAAGGATCACTACCATATGCTGCAAGCATAGAATTAAAAATTACCATTGTTAATTTTCTAATTAATATTAAAGGTAGGCAAAAATGCAGTCCTACCATAGTATCATCTGAAAACCATCAAACAAAATGTACCATGGAAACAAATTCGACGGAGTCTCCTCAAGATAAGAGCCGTGTGGCAACCAAATGCCCCTTTATACGAATGAGTTTCATCAATCACTATATACCTGATTTACAGACTTGTCTGAGAAAGCAGTTACAATAATGCAGCACTTCAAACAATTGTTCAAAACAAAATTTTTTGTTATGTATTTCATAATTACAATATCTGAATAAAACCATTGGAGGCTAACAATTGAATTAATATAAAAAATGAAAAGTGTAAGTGCATGTTAAGAAGTTATAAAGAATGCCCACCCACTACCTGAGATTTGATAAAATCCGCTGAAACCGTCCATGATATGGAAGGATTGACATGTGCAGCATATCTGGATTTGTAATCAACTACAGAAATAAAGATATAATTTGTGTGACATGTTTGTGAAGCTGTGCAACATAAGAAATGCAAAATGTACAGAACTCCAAAGTCTCTACAAATACCAATCTTGCATTATCCTTGATCCAAATACGATGTTCTTGAGATGTATCACCATCATATACACCAACAGTCAAGTCGATATCCAAGCCCCTCGTCATCTCTAATAAAGCTCTAAGCTGATCTTGAGCTAAAGCCTGCATGAAAGAACAACCATTTATTTCTGGTTATGTGAATATGCTCAACAAAAACCAAAATGAAAATTAAAAAATTACATAACAAAATAGGAAGGAGAAACATTTCTGGTAATTCTGTAAACAGTACCCCAAAAGGGAGGAAAAGAACTGGATACTGCCCTTAAACAGTAAGCAAGAAATTTAAAGAGACAACCTTTGTGGGAAAGATGTACATAGCACATGGGAATAGATTCTGAGAGAGTGACTCAAGAACGGGAATATTGTAGCACAGAGATTTTCCACTAGAAGTTGATGTTGCCACCACAATATTCTTCCCAGAAAGTGAAGCTTGTATAGCTTCAGCCTGTAAATTATCATTACAGAAGGTCAAATACCACTAGAAAATATGGGCTCCAAGAAAAAAATAGAAAATAACAGAAAAATGGTGACACCTGGTGGCTGTATAATGCAGATATTCCCATCCTATTTAATGCACACTTTAATGTTTCCGACAGATTATTGGGAAGTTCCACATACATTGCCTCTTTTGCATCAATTTCTTGCACATGCACAATCTGTAGAGAACAAGACATCAATAATATACTATTCACGTTGCTCTTCTACCACATTTTCTGAACTTGAAGAATATGCATGTAGGAAGAAACCTGTCCATGCTTTCCGATGCCTTGTCTAAGATGTTCAATCATTTCAGCAGGTTCCATTGAGTGCAAACCCTGTTGATTGATAGTTCAATGATCAGATAAAAGCAATCTTATCCATAAACTTGTCAGAGGCTGACATGTAAGCAACAAAAAAAAAATTCAAAGTCCCTCTATTAAAAGATACACATTGCTTTAAAGGACGTTACTTCAGATTTTTCTAATTTATGATGATTTGCAGTTAAATGAACAAGAGGATAACATCAAGAAGAGGAACAAAAGAGACCTACATGACATGCTGATGCCAATGATCGAGTCTTCGCTGACTTCACTTCACTACCTTCTGGAACAGCAAAACCATCCTTCATCAATATAAGATCTTCTAGGGACAACATGAGAGGGATGCTGGTTTTTGACAGGTTCTTTTCCTGCATAACAGAAGGTCCACAGCAAATCATGAACTAGGAAAGCCTCTATCTACTAATGAAAACTGCTAAGCCAATAATTCTGTCAAGCATCTTGGATCTGCCAGAGAAATTTTCAGGCAGGATATTCAAGGGAAAAAGTTCAGACATCTAGTCTCATCAGCAAGTACTTTAACAAGGAAGCAACATGTTTGCCACTGAATAAGCATCAGACTGGCATACCAACCATTCCCATACTTTGGACCTATATAAATAAGCCAAATATGCATGCTATTATTACCATAATCCCTAAACCTTTCTCAACCTCAAAAATCCACACAACTTGCATGAACTTACCATGTAAATTAAGCATATTGAATATGTGCATGGAGAAAATATAGAAATAATCAGCATTGCAAATTTAAGGAATACATCGATGATAGAAAAGAAAATTTAACAATACATCTTCTGTTTTCACTTCCACATTCATTTTTCTCTTTTGAATTTACTATACCAAAAAAAGTTGTCATAATAACTTATAATACCATGACCACCAAAAGATTTTCTCTTTTAAGCATCACAAAAATCCTTGTCTGTCTAACAGAGCTCTAGATATAAGTAAAACCAAGCTTGCATCTTGACTAAGCATACCATGCAACACTTAATCGCCCTCCGTAATTCAGTTTTGAAAGCAACCACCCGTTTCTCCATAGCATTAATAACTGCTGAGGTTGGTGTTTTCTTTCTAGCTGTAAAAACAATCAACAAGGAGAAGTTAACCACTTATAGACTAGCATATGAACCTAGAAAATGAGACAAAAAGGGATGGGGGGATATAGGTAAATCATACCAGTCCTAAGCATTTTTGTCAGTCCACTTTGGTCTGATAAATCTGTTGAAGGATTGCCAATAACAATGGCAGAGCCCAACTTGGATACCATATTTTCTTGCTTACCCAGAATTACCACCACCTAGCAAGTAGAGATACATCATACTTTTCAAACAAGAACATGCAAACTTACTCTACATGTATAATACAAAGAAGAGGACAAATTGCAATTGAAAACATCAGTAAAAACAGAATAAAAAAAATTTTCTGATGTATTATTCCATTCTGACAAACTAGTAAACATGTAAATAGATTGATTTACAGGCAATTGAGTGCAATCTATTAGATGCCATGAAATGAAAGCAGAATATAGACTCATAAATGAACATGTTAAAATGATGTTCAAGAAGAACAACTCCGATGCACAGAAGCAAATGATGCAGGACAGATAAAGTTAATATATGAAAAAGTATTCATTCAACGATTACTGGGATCACTCAAGAAAGTTGTTTAGGCCTGAGCAAAAGTCAAAGGTAACACATAAAAACCCTTATTTGACATCTGATGGAATTTGAAGAAAGTTTGAAAGTCCTAGACCAATGTTCAGTTTATAAAGAGGCCATTTAGGATTAGCCTTATTTGACATATGATAGAATTTTAAGAAAGTCTGTTTTCATGTCCTTTGAAGATAGGGGGTGCTTGGTTCATGACTGGAAAAGGAATCAGAATGGATTGGAATGGGAATCGGAATGACCAAATCCCCTGAAGCATTTGATTCATGACCGGAATCGGAATCGGAATCGGAATAGAAATTTGAATCCATAGGGGAGAGTGGGGATTGAGTTTTAGGTAGATTAGGCTATTCCCATTCCATTCCAGAATCGATATTGGAATGGGACTCTCCCCAACCAAACGGCTAAAATAGGAGTCACCCATTCCGATTCCTACTCCAGACCTCCATTCCCCCCAACCAAGCACCCCCATAAATGATTCTCCAGTGATGATTTAGATGACCTTTTTTATAGAAACCAATTTATCTTTAAGAATCAATTTTGATCAAAAGGTTGATTCTTCTAAGCCATGGATATGATTGCTACCTCTATTACATCTTGTTCTTCCTTTTCCTTCGATTTCATTTTTTTCTTCTGACTTACAATCTGACTTCTTTTTCCTCTTATTTTTAGATTCACTGGTTCACATGACCAGATCTAAATCCCCTGTACTATAGGATACCTACAAGTGGACAGTTGATGATAATGACATATGAAACAAAATCTTTACGATATGCTAAACTCCAGCTTGGCAACAATAATTGCAATTTGAATTCTGCCTTCCAGGTAATGAAAACCAAAACCCAAATCATGGGACCCAGTTATATTTCATCAGCATGATTGCACTAATTATAGAAAGATTTACCTTGGGACAGAGTAGTGAGAGGTTCTCCACATCTGAAATGCATGCATCATCGAGTCCAAACCTACCACGATTCTTCAGTGCCCCCTCTATACACTCCCAAGTCATGCATTTACCTTGAATGTGAAAAAAGGCATAAAAGGTGTTCAGAAAAGTGAAGTTCTTCAACAGTCTCTTTAACCATGATGGGCACACACACTGCTCTGTTTCATTGGATGTTTTAAAGAATTCTTCAAACAACAAGCAGCTATCCTTAGTAGGACTTGATAAGCAGCCCGCAGATTCCACGAATTGTCTTATTTTGTCACTGGTCTGTTGCTCGAATACATTCTTAAAATCGGAGCATAATATATCACGAAGAATGTGACCATTTTCTGGTTCTCTCTTGCGCTTCGTATTTGAGGAAAGCTTACTAGAACCTTCAACTTTCAAGACCCCCTCCTTCCCACCACCCACCTTATTTGACGGACTGAAATTACTTGGAGCTCCATCCAGTTGGGAGACATCAGATAGAGATGAAAGATCATTCATTATATCAAGCCAAGCCAAGTCAGCAGCAGAAGACACCATGCTCTCACGTGAGGATTTTGAAGGGCCAGTATGAGGCCCGGGGGGATCAGGTTCTACTGAAAATTGTCGGCTTTTCTTCGTAAATGGAACCATAACCATGAATTCACCAGGCTCGATCTGATAGTCCTCAATACGGCTTTCCAACCTCAGTTTTGCCCCCTTCACAGAATTGACAGCAATCAGGAATCCAGATGCAAAATATTAATAAATTAAGCTCATCTTATATTGAAAATAACAACATTTCTCTCCGAGACAAGTCTTTCAAGGGAGAGAGATTTTGGTGCAGTCAAGAAACAAATATAATAGTATAGCATCTCAAATGTGCCAATTTGCTTTCTAACCTTCAAAATAGATCAAATTGCTCAAGAGAGGATAAATTGGAGGTGACATCTGATGGAAAATACACAGGACTCCTACCTTGAAGAACAGATGGAACTTTGGAGAATTCTTCGCCGGGAGGAACGATTCCTTCACCAGAGCCTTCAATTTACTGATCGAACTGTGCCAGGCGATCGAGATGGTGATCGATTCCCCGTTAAGGCTTCGGATTTCGATCTCCTTCTCCATCTCGACCGCCCTAAGATCCTCGCTTACCCGAAGGAACTTTTCGGGGGTCTCTCTGCATCCCGAAAGAGAGAAGCGGTTCGCCCGAGCCCAGGGGCTTTTAAAACCCTAGAATGTTTTGGCGGGGAAGGACACGTGGCGGCATCTGAAGGAGGGACTGTTCCTCGAACTGGGCCGACGGCCCGACGTTGATCTGTTTACGGGATACGTTCCCCAAGCAACACACCCGAACGGCTGGAAGCCGGATGAGATCTGGTCCGGGGCTGGTGAAATGAAACCAGATATTGTGATGAAATTCCCGCTTTGCCCTCATTTAAACCGAATGGGACGCCGGTCCTCCGCTCTGCGTGGACTTGGCCTCCTCTCTCTCTCTCTCCCTCCTTTAGGACAGGTTCTTAGGAATCTTATTTCCCATGAAAACCGATTACAATCTAATTAAATTAATAAATAAATATTAATATTAAATTAATATTAAATTAATATTAAATTAATTTAAAGTTTACCGACCGAAGATATGTAATGTACTGTCGTCCTAATACGATTTTCGACCCTCGTGCAGGATTAAATTCGAGAAATCCACCCTAAGATATTATTGGAGACCTCCTCTGCAGGCACGACCGTAGAGAGGATGATAGAGCTTCAACTCAATAGCTAAAAGATCAGAAGATCAAAAATATTTTGGAAGAAAATACTGGTAAAGGACAATGAAATCAGAAGAGAGGGGATGAGGGTATATTTTTCTACTTCAAAACCCTCCACCACAAGGCCATTTTATAGGCCCACGGACTAACTAGTCCGATGTTAAAAAATATTAATCTTATAATAACCAGTCTAAACGGATGGAACAACTTAACAAATCTCAACGAGTAGAAAAATAACGGGCAAAACACAATATTCAAAAATCCAACGAAAAAAGATAAAATAGAAAAAATAAAGATCGAAGAAACAAAATGTAGGCCCTGCCACACCACAGATGCGGGCACAAGTGAGCCGGTTGGGCCGATCCGTGCGCATGTATTTATAGGCCCAAGAGAAGGGTCTTCAAAATAAATCTTTTTTTTCATTTTTTTTTTCAATATGGGACTAAACTTCATGAAAGCTAGAGGTTTGGTTGGAAATAGATGGAGAAAATTTTGAGTTTTCAATTTTCCTCCAAAACCAACAATTCCTCTCAAAACTCAAAATTTCTAACATAATTAATGATGTGAAATAATTTCTTGCTGGGTATAAATATTATGCAATAGATGAAGTATCTTTCATGACTTAATCTTCACTTAGTGTTAATGGTACAATCTGAAGGAAGCAGAGTGAACTAGATCTTGAACTACATTTCTTTGACTCAGGTTTCTACTATAACATACACAATATAGAAGCTCATATCATAAGTTTGCACATTAATGGCCGTATGCATGTATCTTGATTATTTCATGAGAGTTTCTGGAGATTGCCTATGTCTCTAGCTACCATCAAGTATGGATACTTTCACATAGATGAGCCTCTCCAGGGATATGTATAATGTCACAACTCGAAAAATACCTCTTGGATCTTATTCAGAGATAAACTCTTCCTAACCACTACATAAGAGTACCAATCACTATAGGGATGGGCTAGAGTCTATGACTCCTATATCAAATAAATCACATGTGCTTCCTAACCAACCAATCACCTTGTTATTACAATATTGAACTTCTTTCAAGGGATCTCCTATCACAGAAGTTGGATTTCCATTGCTGGAAGGTCCTTGATAGGCTAAGCCCCATCCTCCTCGATGACTCTAGGGCCTTAGTCCTATTTAAGTCTTTTGTAAGGCAGTCTGTTAGATTAAGATTAGTTGCAACATGATTCAAAAAAATTATTTAAAATTTCTCTTTTCTTTTTATAGACTTTTATCTTAGTCTAATATATTTGTTTATTTTAGTATTCATAAGTTTTTTTTTAGAAAAAGCTATTACAACTCTTGAATCACAATAAACTGATATTGAAAAAATAGGAGAAGATACTATAGAAATCTCAGATAAAAATTTTTTTGGCCATTCAGCTTCAAAATAGATGGAATCAAGGATAACAAGTTCAGTTTACTTAGTACTTCTAGCTAAAATGGTTTGTTTGGAAGATTATCAAGAAACAGTATTTCTTTCTAGAAGAAATATATAGCCAGAAGGTTGATTTAATATCTAATGTGTCAGAAATCCAATTTGAATCACTATAACCCTCAAGTACATCTAGATAACCTACAAAATATAAAGAATAATATGTAGTTCCTTTAAGATATCAAAATACTCTCTCTAAAGCAGTCCAATGAACCAGCCTAGGATTACAGATATATCTGCTAAGTCTAGAAACAATATAAGCGATATCAGGTCTAGTTTGATTAGATAGATATATTAATGAACCAATAATTTGAGCATATTTTTTTTGGTTCATAGATTCTTTTGTATTTTTCAAGAGGTGGAGGGATGGATCATAAGGAGTAGATATAGAAGTATAATCAAAATATTCAAATTTATTAATAACTATTTGAATATAGTGAGATTGAAATAGATAAATCGAATCAGAAGTAAGAATGATCTTCATACCACGAATTGTGTTAGTTTTAGCTAAATCTTTCATATCAAAATGATATGATAGAAAGTTCTTGATATTATTGATTAAGTCAATATCTGGAGCAAGAATCAAAATATCATCAACATAGGGGCAAAGAAGAATGAATCGATCATCAAATTATTTATAATAAAGATAATTATCTGATGCATTAATTTGAAATCTATAGGAAAAGATTATTTGATCAAATTTTTCATGCCATTGCTTAGGAGCTTGCTTCAATATCAGAAGAGTTCATGATTTTTTGAAAAGAAGTAGGGATATCTTCTATCTAAAAGATAAAGAAACCATCACCAAAGTATTTTCTAACTCTAGTTCTCTTGCTTCTCCTAAGCTTAGGTTCAGAAGTTGATTCTATTGGAGTAGGAACAGATGATGATGATGGTTGTAAATCAGAAGAGAATGGTTGATCAGTGATTGATCTGAAAATTTAAGTTTTAAAAGGAAAGATATTTTCGAAAAAAGTTACATCTCTAGATTCAATAATGATAGTATTTAATATTGAAGGTATTTCAGAGTTGACAATAAAGAATCTATATGTAGTACTATCTAAAGAGTAGCCAACAAAAATAGCATCAATAATTTTAGTTTCTATCTTAACTCTCTTTCGTTTCGGAATTTCAACTTTATCCACGCATCTCCAAACTCAGAAGTAACTAAGCTAGAAGGATGTCTTTTCTAAAGTTAATAGGATACTTCTTTTCTCTATCTTTAGGAGAAACTCTATTTAAGATATAGTAGGCTGATAGAAGAGCCTCTCCCTATAAGTTTTGAGATATATCAAAACTTATAATCATGGCATTGATCATATCTAGTAGGGTTCGATTCTTATGCTTATGCCATTCAATTGAGGAGAATAGAGAGCTGTGACTTCATGAATTATCCTTTTTTTTTTCATAGAACAGAGTCAATTCATTTGAAGTATATTCACCTCCTCGATTAAATCTTAAGATTTTAATTTTTTTTTCAAATTGGTTTTCAACTTCAACTTTATGAACCTTAAACTTGTTTAAGACTTCATCTTTGATCTTTAAAAGAGAGGTGTAGCAAAACTTAGAGAAATCATCAATAAAAGTAACAAAATAACGACTATCTCTATAAGTTGGATTTCTATTAGAATCACAGACATCACTATAAATAAGTTCGAGAATTTGAGTATCTTTAAAAGCTACAGACTTGAAAAATTTTCTAAGCTGTTTGGCCTAAACACAAACTTTACATTTTGAATTTTGATCAATATTGAATTTTGAAATCAGATTAAGACAAGACATTCTATAGATTGATCTAAGATTGATATGACCTAATCTTCCATATCATGTTCCACAAGATTCAAAATTTAGCACAAGAGATGAAGAGAAACTAAATGAACTTTTATTAATTTTGAAAGGAGATAATACATTTAACTTGAACAACCCTTCGGATACAAAGTCCTTTCCAACATATACATCTCCATTAGAAATTACAACTTTGTTGGACTCTAAAACAACCTTAAACCTAATTGAACAAGTAGAGAACTACTTAACAAATTTTTTCTTATAGCGGGTACATACTGCATATTTCGAAGAGTTAAAGTTTTTCTTGAAGTAAACTCTAGGTTAAGTATTCCACTTTCAAAAACTTTGATAGCTGTCCTGTCACCCATGATAACACTTTCTCCACTTGATCTCTGATATGATGAAAAATAAAATCTATCAGAACAAACATGGATGTTGGCTCCAGTCTTTAACCACCACTTTGAATCTAGTAGGTTAAGTTGACAGATGGAGTAAAAATGACTGACTTAAAAGAAAATGGTTCTCCTTCTATCATGTTGACCTGAGGTTTAGTTTGATTTTGATTCTTCATATTCTTCATTTTATAGATCACCTTCTGCTTTTTTCAGTAGAACATTTGGATGCAAGATGGTTTCCCAACCATAGACAAAACAAAACCTCTCACCACCTTGTTCCTTAAGTTTTTGGAATTAATTGTTAGACCTAGGCTTTTGATTTTGAAACTTAGCTTTACCCTTTCCTTTTAAAATTCTTTCCTTTAGCTTTGAAATTTGGGTTTTGATCTTTATAAATTTGATCTATAGGATTTGGACTTGGATTTTGAGATTCAGTTAGATTAACCTTAGTTTTAAATGAGTTTTCTTGATTCTTTTGAATTTTTCTAATTCTAAATTGATCTTTTATCTTAATAGATTGAAGAACAGACCTAAGATTGAGGAAAGACTGTGATCTTCTAAGATCACGGGCAAATTGAGATCAAAAGAGTAGAAGCCTATCTATCAAGCATGATACTCGATAGTTTTCATTCAGAGTAGATCTCCCTCTATGAATCTCTTAGATTAAAATTTGAAATTGATGTATTTGATAATTAATAGATATATTGTCTACCATTTTAAAACTATAAAAGTCAGAAATGGTAAACTTTATAGCCCCCTTATTATCTCGGATATAGATTTCTTCTAAAGCTTACCAAAGATCTTTAAAGGTCTTATATTTTTCATAAGTTTCATATAATTTATCAGATAGGCAACTTAAAATTCTAAACCTATAGTGATAATCTATTTCTTTAGAGGATTTAGAATCTATGCAAGAGGAGGATGATTTAAATGGTAGTAATTTTTCTAGAGCAGATAACAAATCTAAAGATATCAACCATACTTCTAATTATTCTTGCCACCTAAGAAAATCTTTTTCATTGAACCTATCAGATTTAAGACTAGATGAATCTTTAGAATCCATAGGAAAAAATCTCAAAAGAAAACTAAGGAACAATACAATAAGAAAAAATAGCTGCAAAAAACACATATCAAAATATTTTAGTGATTCCATATGACTATTTTATCTGTAAAATTTTATTATTTTCTACTGACAATAAGAAATAAATTTTAATACAGGACTGATAAATAAAAATAAAATTTTTTTTTCATGAAAAATTAAATTTTCAATAGGCTATTAGCAAAAAAAATAAACACTAGTTATATACTATCATTAACTCAAACTTATTGTATCAAGATGAGAAATTTAAGATGAAATAAATATTACACTATCGCTAACAGAACTGATTATACAAAATAATTATTATACCAAGAAATTTGATTGACTGTTAGCAATTAAATTACAATCGAAACAGGGAGTTGCCTTAGAATGTGAGGAATCTTGTTTCTCACAAGAATCGATTGCAATCTAATTAAAATAACAAACAAATTAATTTTAAATAAATCTAAAATAAATATTAAATTAATATTAAATTAATCTAAAGCTTACCGACCAGATGCATGCAATGCACTGTCGTAAGATGATTTCCGACCCTCGTGCAGGATCAGACTCGAGAAATCTATCCCAAGATACAACCAAAGACCTCCACCCCAAGTACTACAGTGAAGAGGATGATAGAGCTTCAATCTAGCAGCTTAAAGATCAGAGGATCAAGAAAATTTTAGAAAAAAATACTGGTGAAGAACAAGAAGACAAATGAGATTAGAAGAGAGGGGAGGAGGGCATATTTTTCTGCTTCGGAACCCCTCCACCACTGGGCCATTTTATATGCCTATGGACTAACTAGTCTAACGTTTAAAAAACATTAATCTCATAGTTAACCAGTCTAAATTGACGAAAATAACTTAACAAATCTTAATAGGTAGAAAAATAACAGGCAAAACATAACTTTCAGAAATCCAACGGAAAAAAGATTAAATAGAATAAATAAAGATCGAAGAAACAAAATGGAGGCCTCGCCACGACATGGGTGCGGGTGTGATCGCGTGCGTGTAGGTCGGGCCGGGCCACATGCACGTGTTCATAGGCCCAAGAGAAAGGTCTTTCAAATAAACTCCTTTTTCATTTTTTTCTTTTTCTAATATAAGACTAAACTTTATGAAAGCTAGAGGTTTGGTTGGAAATAGATTGAGAAAATTTTGAGTTTTCAATTTCTCTCCAAAACCAACAGAGGTGTCTCGAGTTATCCAGGTCGATGGAAGCCTTCTCCACTCCTTATCTGATGAAAGTAGATCGCTAAGGTTTCAGTTGCATAGACCCAACGGCCCTCGTTGCTTTTCCTTTTGAGTTTTTCTCCCCCTTGTTTTTTTGCTTTTTTTGGATTTTGTTTATGCATTTTTGGGAAACTAATGGGGATGGTATCTGTTTCTCTTGTTCTCCTTCATACTATTCTGAAACATAAGTCATTTTCAGTCCTTTCGAGTCACATGCCTGTTATTGCAGGTAAAGGTGCTAGTTTATGTCTTAATTGGTCCCCAATGGTCTAATTCCTTTAAGATTTTTGGTTCTTTGATCTATTTGCTGGTTTTTAAGGCGATGTAATGCATGTAATGGAATTTAGTGGATTTAAATGCTTATCTTTAAGTATTTTGGCTGTAATTTCTACTGAAACCAACGAGGATTATTGTTTTGGTAAGGAAGCGAATCTTTATTCATACATATAAACATCAAAAATTGAAGTTTAAGCAGAGCCTCGACACTGACAAAAGCAGTGAATGAACAAAGGAGGCTCAGCTCCAAAATAACGAAGACAGCCATGGTAGCAAAGTAGAGCATTAAGCCGGGGGAAGCAAAAGCTATACACCCTGGTAAAGTTTGCATGTTACCGTGATGAATAATACGTGAGAAGCCTGAAGGTATGGAACACCGAGCTGATACTTGAAAAGGGGAGGCACCGCATGCAACTCACAACTAGCAGAAGTTTGCGAGATCTCTTGCGCCGGAAAATGTAGTGATGTTATAAAAGTAGGTGCAGTCACCGGAACACAATAAATTAAACCATGCAATGAAAAGCTTGTGTTGGCCCTTCAGTGCCCATCTCCATCTGAAAATTCTTTGGTGATGTGGATCTGAAAATGAAAAAACCTTCAAGCTAGGAGACCATAACAGACCAGACTCCGCGAGCACTGTATATATAAGGTCTCTAGCTTGGATAGAAATATCTGCTAGAGAATAAATCCATAGCCAAACCAAAGTAGCGCGGTAATAATGAAATGCAGAGTTAAGGATAAGCATTGAATATAATTTGGTGATAAGGTTGAGCAATTTAACCAGAAACTCATTAGAAATATAGCAACCTGGATCCAATGTCATAGTAATCAGGTTTAGATAACTGTAACCATGTATCATCCATGAGCAACTTTGGGAGCAACCCATAGCATTGTAATCTTTGAGGACCGCGATGACCAAGGTTGAAAAGCGGAAATCCTGATACAAAAAAAGTGACACGAAACTGTTGTGCTCAACACCAACATTTTTAGCAAACCGAGCAACAGTCCTGTGAAAAAAAGCAAACAGGAGCAGAAATGGTGGAGAAGCCAGCATGCCATCAAAGAAACCAAGAGGGATATGAAAACACTCATTATTGCAAGTCATTGTTAACCAGTATACCAAACTACATGCCCCGTTGAAAGGGCACCCCATAAGCATCAGTCTAAAGTAATAACTGACAATGCGAGTCAAAATCAGAACATGAATGATAAGTAAAATCACCATCAAAGCTTTATGGGCTAGATGATCTGCCACTTGGTTTGTCTCACAATGCACATAAGAGACAAATATATGTGTGGGAGATTGAAACCAATATCTCAAATCAAGAAGCAAAGGGTTGCTCATATGATACTCTATCCGCGTTTTATGCAGCCAAGAGATGACAGTAGCAGGGTCACCTTCAATAAAAATGTTCAAGGCTTACAATTGTTGCACTGTGGCCTGCATTCCCAACCAAGCTATGGTTGGCTCAACAAAAGGCACTGAAGAGCAGGTTAACAATTTTCCTCCATCAAGCAAAGGCTCATCCCTGAAATCACAAATAACAAAATCTGCTACAGCCATATGAGGGTTAACAAAAGCATCAAAATTTATTTTAATTGCTCCATAGAGAGGAGGTCCCACACAGTTTTAAGAGATGGAGAATGATGTGGCTGAGACGGAGAAAGAGCACCATAGTACCTGGACAGAGAATATGTACCTTGCAACTGTTGAGATGCTGTAGAAGATAGAGCTTTGAGGCTTCCTTGCTGAACTTGGTGCAGAAATAATAGTGCGGTTAAACGGTCTGTCATTCCGAGATTGCCACAATAACTATTACGGCCTTTCCTTGGTAGGTATTCGGTAGTCGGTCAGGAGTTAACTAGGAATTGCACCTTGAAACTGACAGTGGAATTATCGATGAATGAGATATTGTCACTGGAGAAGATACACACAGTTAAAGTCAAGACGAAGGGTGATGATGGATATTAGAGTGAAGTGGTGCTGGTTCCGCTTGATGTCGAGAAAGAAAGACCTGCAAAACAAGTTTTGCAGAAGGTGGCTCTGGCGAAGATTCTTCGATGTTCAAGTTAATGAATGGCTTAAGAAAAAAAAGTGATAGAATCTTTAGATTTTGAGATTGTGTGTTTATGCATACCTGGAGGGTTCTCCGCTTACCTCTACTTATAGAGGGAGCAAAATGAATGATGAAAAGATAGGTGATCATGTCGATCATGTCGATCATGTCCTGTCATATGGCATCGCATGATGCCACGTGAGCATCTTTAAATACCGACGGCGAGCGTGCCTTTTATTCGACGCGCTCACGATGGTAGATGCCACTGGACGTGGGGCATAATAAATGATCATAGGGTGCATTTAATGAGATCGTAGTATCTCATCACGGCGTGTAGCTGGCTGATCAGAGCATGGTGCCTGAATGACATGACCTTGATGTGGCCTGTCAGAGTCATATGATGGCCACGTTCGGTGCTCAATTAGTCGGTAGAAGTCCATTTTGTCCGAGTCGATAGGATGTAATTGCAGAAATGCCTTGTCTTCGATTGGTGTAGTCGGCTATTAACCGACCATTAAGTCGGTTACAGATCGAGCAGTCATAGGAGGCATATTTACTTTAGTCTAGATGGTGCCGACCGGGGCGACCAATCTTCAGCCAGATGGATGTCAACGGCGGCGCCTGACGTTCGCCCAACTGGGGAAAACTTTGTATATCTGAGCCGGGTTGATTGTCAGTTAGTCGGCATAATTTTTTTAGTCAGTCCAGAGATGAGAAGCTAGGGTAGTTAGCTAAATGACAGGAACCTACCCTAGCACTTGCCCCCCAACTCCCGAGTCCGACTTAGCATCTAGTCAGACAAGAAGAGTTCATCTTCAGGCCATCATGAGTCGCTTTAGCCGACTGCCACTCTGCCAATACTTCATAGGGCAGACTGTCACCTTATCTTTTTATGTGACGGCGTGATCTTTTCACAGATTATGTGGCAATAAATGCCGTGGAGCTTGAGATGATCTTCCATATAAATGACAAGAGATCACCTGACAGGATAATAATGAGCATGCATACCCGAGTTGTCCGCATGTCAGCTGCCCACTGGTCCAGTCTGTGATCACACAGATTGAGCCTATTTGGCAAGATCTGAACGGTGGTGCACTAAACAGATGTTGGGAGGATTGGCCGAGATCGTCGCCACATGTCATGATCTTCGAGTTAGGCATGGTACTCGATGTCGATCATGATCATTGAGGGGACCTATACATAGGGGTTGATCTTCCTCCGTTTTCAGCTTCATTGTTTTCGCTCTGCCTTGAGTCTATGCCATCCCTTTTCTCTATCGAGAGTCTAGCTGCCTGTGAGTCTTCTCCTCCGATGCTGGTCTTCCACCGTCGTCAGCTTCCATTGCCGATCTTCTTCATTTTCTTAGAGATTTCCTCCTCCGTCTTTCTTCTTCTTTGTCTTTTCCTTTTTCTGTCTTTTCCATGACTTCTTTCGATAAAGAGTCCAAAGATGAGACTCTGGTCGGCGATCGGAGTTCTCGAGCTCTAACAACCCTGAGGGCGACCGAGGAGATTACTCGAGATGAGTCCAATGGGGTGTCTTCTTGATAGAGCCCATCAAATTCGAATGAGTCGGATGAACAATCGACTATTGAGAACATCTTCGAACCTCTCACAGAGAGGTCTGAGCTGACTGAGTCGGTAGTTGACTGATCAGGGGGATATTATCATATCCCTAGTCAGTATCGATTGATGACGTCCGATGAAGGAGGTCGGATCATTTGTCCTCCTGATGGCTATATTGCCATCTATGAGGAGTTCTTTCGATCAGGACTTCGATTTTTCCTTCATCCTTTTTTTATCAATATTTTCAATCTGTATGAAGTCATTCCCGCTCAACTTGCCCCCAATTCCATTCATATTCTTTCCTGTTTCATTGTTCTCTGTCATCTTATTTGGGTTGAACCCCAAGTCTCTCTGTTTCAGGCCATTTTTATCCTGAAGAAATATCTCGAGAGCGGGGGTGGTGGTTCTTCTGTCCTCGGCTTCGACAACAGCTTTTCAAGAAGCTCCATTCTTCCATTCATGGGTGGAAGAGCAAGTTCTTCTATATTGTCATTGACCACCTATGGGGTTTTGATTGGACCTGGACAACTCCAAACTTTTTTTTGAATAAGAATGACATAGTCCTGAATGAAGATCGGTAGGCATAAAAGAAGCTTTTTGAAGTCCAGGTCCCCGCACATCAAGAGCTGCTCAAGGAGCAGTCCTTTTATGATGCAGAGATTAGTCGGACCAGTCATCTCGGTCACTTTCTTTTTTGTTGACCCTTTTTCTGCTTTCTACTTTATTCGTTGGCTAATCATTTTTTCTTTTTGTTGCATTCACATAGATATGCGGGTTACGATGGGATCGCTGAAGGAGGCAGTCTGAAAGAAGAAAAGTAAGGCAGCATCCAGGCCCAAGGGCCCATCTCGACCACTGAAGAAGCTGATAGAGAAGTCTCCGGTTTGAGAGCTTAGAAGCACACAGCCGTCGTCGCCACCCCGAGCTCCGATGGTGCATTTATCTCTGCCTCTTTCTGTCGAGGTCATGATAGTCATGACCTCTCCCTCGACTGACGATGTGGTAGTCGTTGAAGCACCGACGAGGTCGGTGGAGGTGGTGCAAGTTCTTTTCGTCCAAGCTGGGTCCAAAAGAAGTCGGGCAGCCAATCGAGAAGCTGTCGACAAGGGTGCCGATAGGGGTAAGGCACCGATGCTCCCTAGCTTCACTGTAGACTACGGTCCGAACATGCCTTCCGGGGAGTCGATAGTTGCGATCAGAATGCATTTTAAAGCCACCGATCAGGCACTCCAGAACCGCCAACTCACTGAAAAGTTGGCGAAGATGGTGATGCTTCTCACAGATTGAAAAGTTAGAAAAACGTGCCCAATCTCGAAGATTCAGTCGGGCACCTACATGTCATTAATCGGGATAAATATTCGGATCTTCTTTATTCGATCTTTTTCTTTCTTAGCCAAGTAGATAACTTAATTATTCTTTCATATTGTAGATGATCCACGATATTACAATACTGTCGGAAGGATTGATCAAGTCTGCACAGATCAACCACGAGTTGGAGGAGCAAGCCCAAACTACTCATGCACGAGCTGAAGTCTCCGATGAGTTCCTCCAAGCTGTCGAGGAGTGGGAAAGAAAGAGCAAAGATAAGATCTCTCTGTTGGAGGTCGAGTTGACCAATTTGGTGGCCCAACAGCGGAGTGACAAGGAGGAGTTTGAGAAGCTGAAGGTCGATTATCAAAAAGAGATGGAGTCGGCTGAGAATGCCCTCATCGAGAAGAAAGAGAGGGTACTGAAGGTGGAGAAGATCGCCAAGAAAGCTGAGAAGATTACCGTCGAACTCCAAGAAAAATTAACATCGGTAAAAACTCGAACCCAAAAAGTTGTTTCTCAGACACTGGCCGAATTTTGTGAGTCAAAAGAGTATGAAGATGAGCTTGTCGATGCCGGGGTAGACGCATTTCAACTCGACTTCTTAGAGTGCAAGAAGCAAGTTCACCGCTTCATGCCCAAGGTGGACTTGAGCTCCATCCAGCCCGACAAGGAATCGGATGAGTCGGACGATGAGGATGCAGAGGCCGAAGTGGACCATCCCCAATCGAGCTCCTAAACATCTCTTGTACTCTTTTTTTTGTTTTTATATTTGTAATAAATTTCTTTGAAATGAAATGAAAACTTTATTCATGAATTGTCCGACCTCTTTTGCATGTGTGCATCTCTTTTTTATTTTTTTGATAAACTTTCCACAAATTTGACTAAGTAACGAAGTTGGTAATAAAGTAAGATAGTTTGTAGGAAGCAGATAACTGAGTAGGCTATAGCCAGATTAACTAAATTTGAGAAGATTCTCTAAGTCATATAACTGACATTTTAGGTGAACTCGACCAGAGCGAAGTCATAATCATAAACTATTCATTGTAGATTATCCTGTTAAGTAAGAACTTATAGGTGGTTTTTGTTTAGGATCGGTAGATCTTTGGTTAGTCAGTATTGAGCTGACTTAGCACAATTTATTTTTACCAGATCGTATGATGAACTACATCTCTTATGCTCGTAGCCTTTGGGCCGTTGCGAGTATGGTGGCAGTTGTCAAACTGTGCAGCTTCGATAATCAAATTTTAGCCGATTAACGCAATGATTTCGTTTAGCTCTTACATTCAATCTGGCACTGTAGCTCTTAACGGATGCGCTTATGATTGAGGGACCCACCTATTGTTAAGAATGGGCCCACTCCTGGTTTTGTTAGTAGGGTATGAGCTGACTAACACTTCATCAGGTACGAGCTGATGAGGGGGTGGTTGTATTGTAGTCTGTCAAAAACTTGAGTCATAAGGCACATAATTTGCAAGAAGAAAGATCTTTTTGCTTGACGAAGATATTTTTATTGATAATACATTCGTAGGCTTTCGACATTCCAAGTTTAAGGGATCTCAGTGCCATCCAAATTCTCAATTTTGTATGCCTCTGATCGTAGGACTGTCGAGACCCTATAGCGACCTTCCCAATTCGAAGATAATTTTTCTTGCTTAGTGGGCTTAGAAATTTCTGCTCTCTTTAGGATTAAGTCTCTTATTTAGAAGATCTTTGACTTAACTCGAGAGTTGTAATATCATGCTATCCTTTGTTGGTAGGAGGTTATTCTTAATCGAGCTTTTTTTCAAGTTTTTTTGAGCAAATTCAAATCTGCTCGTCTCTTATCTGAGTTGATAGATTCATCATAGTATGCCACTCGAGTTGAAGGTAGGCCGATTTCAATTGAAATCATAGCTTCGATTCTAAATGCCAATTTGAATGGAGTTTTTTCGATTGGAATTCAAGGAGTTATCGATAAGATCATAAGATACTGTGAAGCTCGTTAGTCCAGTTTCTTTTAGCTTGACTGATTTTGATTTTTAGGCCTTGAAGAATCATCCTGTTGGTCACCTCAACTTCTCCATCAGTCTAAGGATGCTCGATCGAAGTGAGCTTACGGATAATATGATACTTCGCACAAAACTCTTTAAATTTGGTGTGATTGAATTGTCGGCCGTTATAGGTGATGATTGTTCAGGGCAGACCGAATCGATAGATGATGGATTTTCACAGGAAGCTAATAGTCTTCTGTTTTGTTATTTGTGTCAATGGTTCGACTTCGATCCACTTAGTAAAGTAGTCGATGACCACTATGAAGAATTTTCTTTGTCCACTAGCAGACGAAAATGGACTGAGTAGGTCCACACCCCATTGATCAAATGGCCAAGGTCCCGAATGGCCGTAAGATGGCTGGATGGGAAACTCTGAATGTTGATGAACCTTTGACATTGATCATACTTTTGCACCAAATCATATACATCTTTTTGCATGGTTGGCCAGTAATATCTTTGCAAGAAAATTTTGTAAAACAGTGACTTGCCCCCCAAGTGGTTGCCGCAAATGCCTTCGTGCATCTCCCAGAGGGTATAGTCAGCCTCGAAAGGTCAGAGATACTTGAGCAGGGGTGGAGATGCTGACCTTCTGTAAAGTTGATTATCAATGATTACATACTGAGTTGCCAAATTTTTTACTCGGCGCACCTCGGTAGGATCAGTTGGCAAGGCTCCGTCCGTTAAAAAATCGATGAACGGGTCAATCCAACTCGGCTCTTATCTGACTTCAATCCGATGGATTTCTTCTTTTGAGTCAATGCTCGAGCTCTCAAAATGCTCGATGAAGATTTTTCCAAGGTCTCCATAATCAGATGTGGCGGACGGAATAGAGAGTCAGTCCGAGCATTCTCAGAGCGAGGGATGTGAGAAATTTTGAAGTGATGAAAATATGTCTAAAGAGACTTAAGCCTTTGTAGATATCTGGAGAGAACATGATCTCAGGTCACATATTCTCCTTGGGACTATCCGATGATGAGTTGCAAATTGGTGAATACCCGTAGGCACTTGACATCGAGATCCTTAGCAATCTTGAGTCGACTATCAGGACCTCATATTTCATTTGGTTATTTGAAGTCTTAAAGCTGAATCGAAGAGCATATTCGGTCACCATCCCATCAATATTGGTTAAGATCAGGCCCGCATCGCATCCTTGAGTGTTTAAAGCTCCATCAATGTGCAAAATTCAGGCGGGCTCTTGAGTGCTCTTCGAGGAGTTACCTTCGACTTGATCATTGTTTGTCGGGGTATGCTCGATGATGAAATCGACAAGAATATGAAATTTCATTGATATTTTTAGGATAAAAAAGGTCAAACTTGGTGAGCTCGACCGTTCGCTTTGCCATTCTCCCTGAGGTGTCTGTTTGTGAAGTATAGACCTCAGGGGGAGGTCGGTAAGAACCTTTATTGAATGGGCCTGGAAGTAGGGCCGTAACCGTCGAATAGTGTTCATGATTGTGAAAATGATCTTCTCAATCCTAGAGTACCTTATTTCAGCATCGCATAACATCCGACTAGTATAGTAGACGAGCCTTTGCACTTTGTCTTCTTCTTGGACCAGCACCAAGCTGATGGCTTCAGAAGTGGTTGCCACATACATGAGTAATTCATCATCGATGCTGAGCTTCATCAGAAGTGGAGAAGAGCTGAGGTATTATTTTAACTCATCGAAGATTTTTTGACACTCCTTCTTCCAAGTGAAGTCTTTCATCTGCCTGAGGATTTTAAAGAAATGAAGGCACCATTCTGTAGACTTGGAGATAAATTGACTTAAGGATGCAATTCGACCCACCAATCTTCCAATGTCCTTCCAAGAATTTGGGGGTTTTATGTCGAGAACCACCTTAATCTTCTTAGAGTTGGCCTCGATGCCTCTCTTTGTCATCATAAAATTAAGAAACTTTTTCGACATGATGCCAAAGGTGCACTTTGTCAGGTTTAGCTTCATCTGATGCTTCTTCAGGGCATCAAAAGCCTCAGCCAGATCGCTGACGTGGAGGGCAACTTCAGTGCTTTTCACGAGTATATCATCGATGTAAACCACCATATTACATTTAATTTGGTCTTTGAAGACTTTATTGACTAGTCTTTGATATATTGCTCTGACATTCTTGATGCCAAAGCACATGACTTTGTAGCAGTATAAACCCTTCTTGATGATAAACGCTATCTTCTTCTCATCCTCGATCACCATCCATATCTGATTGAAGCCAGAGAAGGCATCCATAAAGTTGAGTAGCTTATGTCTGGCTATCGCATCAACTAGCTGATCTATTTGGGGGAGAGAAAAGCAATCCGTAGGACAGATTTTGTTCAAGTCGGTATAATCGATGCAGATGCACTATTTACCATTTGCTTTCTTGTCCATAATTACATTCGAGAGCCCATCTGGGTAGATTACTTCGCAGATGAAGTCGACTGTCAATAGCTTGTCAACCTCTTCATTAATGACCTTCTATCGCTCTGAAGCAAAGCTTCTCTTCTTTTGTCTCACCGATTTGTGATGGGGGTCAATGTTCAATCAGTAGACAATAACTTCTAGAGGGATGTCCGACATATCGGAGGCAGATCAGGCAAAGACGTCAGTATTTCTTCTTAAAAAATTGATCAGCTCTTCTTGCAATTTCTTGCTAAGTGAGGATCCAATTTGAATGATTTTATTCGGATCTCCACCGAATAAGAAAACTGAGTGAGCTATTCTGTAGGTTCTCCTCGACTTTTAATTTCTTTTTAATCTAGCCCGTTGTCGATGAGAAGAGTTTTAACTGATCTTTTTCCACTAATCGTGGTTAAGTAACACTGTCAGACCAACTGTTGGTCTCCTCGCATCTCATCAGATCCGTTCCTTATCAGGAAGCGTATGAGCAGGTGATAGGTTGAGATGACTGCTCAGAACACATTCAATTCGGACCGATCCAGGATGATATTGTAGGCGGACGAGACCCGAACTACGAAAAAATTGAGGTGAATGGTCGATTGCCGAGGTAGTTGCCCGACTATGATAGGGAGTTCAATCTCGCCCTCCACTTTGACTGAGTCACTTGTAAACCCGACTAGAGGAACATTAATGGATTTGAGAAGTTTAGTAGAAAATCATCGCATGCGGGAGAAACAATCATAAAAAATTACATCAACAGAATTTTTATTATTGATAAGACATCTCTTTACATCATAATTGACAATTGTCATTGACACAACTACAGCATCATTGTGAGGAGTTTGGACTCCTCATAGATTTGCTTCAGTAAAAATGATGTCATTGTCGGCACGCTGGCACTTGAAAGTATTTTCGTGGTTATCTGCCGTCCGGAGTCATGGTTCTCCTGAGATCATGTTGATCACCCCTGCCGTTGGTTGGATGTGAGTCTACTCTTCGAATTTTGGATGAGGTAGATCGAAAGGCAGCTGTGCAAGGTACTTCTGCACATACTTTTCAAGATATTTTCATCTTATCAGGTTCTCGATCTCATCCTTCAGCTGGCGACACTCCTCTATATCATATCCATGGTCGTGATGGAAGCGGCAATAGCGCTTCAGATCATAAGATTTTGCCCTTATTGGCAAGGGTCGACGAAGGAAGCTTTCTCCTTTCTATCTCCATTAGAATCTGCGATCGAAAAGCAGTCAAAGGTGTGTAGGAGTCATACCTGCCCATGAAGTTCTTGGGCTTTTGGATTAGTCGGGGAGGTGGAGCCTTATTCTTGGCACAGATCCGACTGGGCTCCCCGAAGCCTCCTCCTTTCCTGGCCTTCTTCTTCTGGCCCTTTCTCTCAAATTGGCGTTGGTCAGCCACGACTTCCTCGATAAGAATATATTTCTGTGCATGCTTGAGGAGTTCGACGAAGGACCGAGGAAGCATCTTGTCTAAAGAGTAGGTGAATTTAGAGTTTCAGAGTCTCCGCTTCATCACCACAATGGCCGTCGCCTGATCGAGGTCCTTGACCTCTAGGGTGGCGATGTTGAAACATGCCACAAACTCTCACAAAGATTCTCTATCCTGCTGGCAGACAGAGAAAAGACTGTCAGTTGTTCTGGGCACCCTTCGATTTGTACTAAAGTGTGCCATGAATAGCTGCTCGAACTGTTCGAAAGAATTGATGCTTCCCGACTGTAGCTCCGAGTACCATGTCCGCACAATTTTTCAGAGCGTAATCGGAAAAGCAATGCAGAGGAGGGCATCAGATGTCCCTTGTAAAAGCATGAGGATTTTATAGCTCTTAAGATGATCGAGTGGGCTTGTGGAGCCGTCATATAGCTCGATTTGTGGTATTTTGAACCGACTAGGAACTGGCTCATCGAGGATCCATCTTGAGAAAGACAGATTCATGCTAACGCCGAATCCATCGATTGGGTCACGATGGTTGGTTTGGAGCCATTCCAGATGGCGATTTATCTCCTTCAATTTTTGATCATACTTATCCAGCCATTGTTGTGACATATCAGGATACCGTGAGTAGCCTGGAGTAGAGCCTTCCTCAGAAGAAGAAGATCTCAAAGGGGACCACGACCTCTTCCCCATGTAGTGAGTTTGTTGAGAGAAACGTGGGGACTGGCGATCATCGGAATCGACACGTGAAGTGCGTCGAGACTCTGAACGTGGCGGTCATCGGGCAGGCAGAGAACTCACTCAATGGGAATGCTGAGTAGAATGGCGGGTTAGAGATCACGGCCGGTGGTTGTGCCTAGAAGGTGCATCATGTACTGCAACCTCTTCCAGCTGTTGTTGTTGTTGAAAATCTTGAACAGCCTCCATTAGACCTTTTACTTGCTGCATGAGGGCAGCAAACCAAAAATTTACCATCACCGACGGCCGTGAAGCACTTGGCTCCCTACGGGTTGTCGGAGGTGCATCACGCTGCGATGAGCATTGAACTGAACCAACAAAGATATTCTGCGCCCTTATCTTGGCCATGGAGGTCCTTGAGAGAAGAGATTTTTCTTTGCTCGATCGGCTATTATCTCCCTTTCTGGCACGCCAAACTATTGCGGCCTTTCCTCGGTGGGTAGTCGGTGGTCGGTTAGAAGCTAACTAGGAATTATGCCTTGAAACTGACGGTGGGATTGCCGATGAATGAGATATTATCTTCAGAGAATGTGCACACAGTCAAGGTCAAGACGAAGGGCAATGACGGATATTAGAGTGAAGTGATGCTGGTTCTGCTTGATATCGAGAAAGAAAGACCTACAAAACAAATCTCATAGGAGGTGGTTCCAACGAAGATCCTCCGATGCTCAAATTAGTAAATGACTTAAGAGGAAAGAGTGACAGAGTCTCTGAATTTTGAGATTTTGCATTTATGCATACCTGTAGGCACTACAACAGAATAAGATATTAGCGATGCAAAAAATTCGTCGCTAATAATTGATTTTCATCGGTAATAGTTATTAGCGATGAAATTATCGTCGCTAATATTTAGTCACAAATAATGATGTCGTTGATAATTTTTTACGATGAAAAAAATTTTTCATCGTCAATAATCAATATTACTGATAAAAAATTTTCATCATTAAATTTTTTTTTAAAAATTATTTCGCGATAAAAAATTTTAATCATAAAAAAAAATAATTTACGATGAACTATTACGTCACTAATAAAAAAATAATTTATTTGTGATAAAAAACTTTCATCATTATTAATTTAATTAAATTTTTTTATGAAATTTAGATTTAAAAAAAATATTAGCGATGTAAATTTTTTATTGTAAATATGATAATTTTTTATGTAAATTTTTATTGCTACTAAATTATCAATTATTTATGATAAAATTATTTTCATCACTATTAATTTAATATAAAATTTTAATATTTTTAAATTTATTAAAAAAATATTTACGATCAATTTTTTTATTACTAATATATTTTTTGATGACCAATATTTCATTGAAAATAATTTCACCGCTAAAAATTTACATATATTTTTTAAAAATAATTTATAAATATATATTTTTAATTTATATTTATAATATTTTTTATTTATAATCTATAAAATTAAAATAAAAAATTCATACAATAAACTCATAAATAAATTTTATCATTTTATTATATTAAATTAAAATTACAAGAGGTCTGAAATAAAAATAACAAGCTACATAAAGAGACCGTCAAGTGTTGGCATCTGCAGAAGAAAAATAGACTGAGAAAGAGGAGAGCTCGGACCGGTCTGCTGCTGTCTCATCAGCTGCATATCCGCTCTATCTGTGCTATTTGCTCCATCATTGAGGTCTGGAGCAGTTGGTACTCACGATGCATGCAGCCAACTTATTAGCTCGCTGCTCAGTCCACTATCGATCCTCAGTAGCCTGCCTCTGCACCTCCGTCAGTAGAGCATCGCAGACAGTATGGATGTCAATCCTGAATGAGCATGAGGATGAGGGAGCACTGATCCCATGCCCTAGACTCCTAACATAACAGAGTCTCCTACCAAGCACTTGATCACAGATCTCGTCATCTGTAGGTGCGGTCGAGCCCTCAAGAGTAGGCTGAGATCTGATGCCTATCATACGATCCTGAAAATTAAAGTTATAGCTATTTTAATTTCATACTGAAAATCAAATTGTGAATAAAAAAATAATTAAAAAAATTTATAAAAAGCTCCTGGCTCCCCGTCGTCCACTCTCCTAATTGTCACTGGTGGGTTTGCTGGTAGATATCAATCTTACCAGGAAGCTCGCCACTCTCTGCATCTCTCTGTAATTTAAAAATAATTAATTAAATTTTTTTTAAATAGTTAGAGAGTTAAAATATGCTAATTAAAAATTACTTACCATCTGCTCCATATGATGAGCGAACGACCTCGAAACCCCACAATGCGATATGGTCTGTCTCGTCCGATTTGTGATATTTTGGGTACATCGTCTCTGTACAGTTAGCAGTCAAATTAGTAGGTAATAAACTGAATTTAAGAATAAATGATTCAATCATTAAACTCTAAAAAAAAAGTTTGGATGTGTAACCTGATATGTCGGATCCTCATAATGCCAGCATACGAGAGCCCAATCATCCATAGTGATGCTGTCATAGGGTCACTACCGCATGCCTCTACCCCATTGTCCTGCATCACATAATACCAATGCTGATGAATACGGTGGCGATACTTCTTAAAACGTAAATATAAATGAGCATCCACAGCTCACCACACGTGATTCTCTTCAAAATCAATAATATCAAATATACCTTACCAATAACAAATATTAGAAGAATACCGTGCTAATTAAATATTCATAGTATAATTTATTTTATCTATAACTAGATGTAGAAAATCTCTCTCTGAGCCCGTACAATATGACGCCAATCAAAAAACGTCACGGGGGCATAGCTACAGCATATGATGCCCAGCTCGATCTGCCACGGCTCATATCATCCCCTAATGGGCCTGGTATAGTCAGGTGGTATCTCAATACGAAGATGCTGTTTCAGATTCTCACATCTCCAATACTCTTGAGTGAGGTTCTTTGATGGACCACGCCCTCACCTCATCATCGACGGAGATTGACCTGAAATAACAATAAATAAATTATTAGTATGATAGCTATCTAAATAAAAAAAATTAAATTTTATTATATAAAAAGTATAATAATACCACTCGGATCTACCTCACTCAGACCTGCCTCACTGGGACCTGCCAGTGTAGGACCCTCTGGCGACTTTGCTGGTGCGGCGGTGAAAATGGGTGAAGGCACCTCAGTCTCAGGGGTAGGTTGTGAATGCGAACATCGTCGTCTATCTCCTGGTGCCATACCTATAATTCTTGACATATAAATGAATATAATATTAAGCAATAATAGCAAAAAATAAATTATATTCTAATAAATAGAATTATATTGCATACCATTATTGCAAGAGAAGATTCAACAAAAAATATAAATTTACTTATTAATATTCATATCTTCTTCGATATATAGATCCTCCTCTGAATCACAATAATCGACTAATATATCATCTTTTATCTCATCGTCATTAATGAACTGATCATTGTCCTTTGACTCATCAAGATTAAATACAAAATCAGCTTCAACTTTGTTGGGCAGCAGATCAGCTCTATTCAAAAGAGTTGTTACAAGTTCTTTATCAACAAGAAGCTCGGCTAATATTTGTTCTTCCTCTTGAAAAGCTTTCTCTTCATGTAAATCTAAATTTTTATCCATCTCTAGTCGGATTGGTATATCATATCCGTTTCTAGGTATTATTCTTTGTATGACATATCAATTATCTTGATATTTTAGATCCTTCAGATATATTACTTGTTTCACTTGAGTTGCTAATATATCGGCTCATTCTGGTACCATGCTCGTACAAAGTTTATATTGATAAAGTGTAGATCGATATGAATACCGATCTTATTGCTAATATCCCACATTCATACTAAAATAAGATTACAGAATTACTGGACCCATACTTCAGTTCTATGATATCTATCAGTACACCATAATATTCAATCTTTTCTTCTTCTTCATATCCTATCATAGCAATCTTACTATTTTGGATCCGTTGTTGTATCCCAAATTTTTTTATATAAAATCTTATTCCTCCAATGATATAGGATGCATAGTGGTTAACCTTTCGATCGGGGCCACATGCTAAATCGTACAATTCATCGGTCACACCCTTATGTTTATTGAAATACTTATATTTCATCTACACCATAACATAAAAAATTATGTTGGTTCAAATAATTATTTTTATAATTATTAAAAATAACATATTACTAGTGCAACTTACAAGGTCTTCAAATCATTTTGCAAATTTTTTTCTATACCGATCATCAGCATCCGTATTATTCTCTCTGCATAGTATACTCTTATGCTCACTACAGCAAGTCATGATTTTTAATTTTACATCAATATAAAAAAATTACTTAGAACATTAAACAGTATGCTAAGATGGTACTTACTTAATGAAATCTTCAATTTCTTCACAATTATTTAGAATGTAAAAGTGTGCTTTGGATAGCTCATTTACATCCATAAATTTATATCTCCTTCCACCAATGGATCGAACTATTTGTTTAATATAGACAGTGTCGGTTCATTGTCACCCCATTCATGGTCTGCATTACGATCTATACGATTAAATCTTGTTTTGATATCATCAAAATTTATTTGAGCAGAATGTGACCTACTTCATAGCTACGTATGCTTTCGCTATAGATCCTTCAGATCATGCTTTATTACGTACATATTTTTTTAAGATACACAAAAATCTATAAATAAAAATAAATTTAAATTTTAAAAATATATTTATATCTTATAACTGATGTGATAAAATACGTACAATTTTTTTATCTTTCAATAGGATACATCCATCAATACTATATCGGTCTAGTCAAAAAAAACTTTCTTTGAAAGATAAATAGCCAGGTGCACTATAACATCAAAAAATAATGATGAAAATTTTTTTTCTAACTTATAAAGAATGAGCATGATATCTTTCTCAAACTTTTCAAGTAAGTTAATCTTCAATTTTTGACAACACAGTTCTCAAAAAAATACTCCCAACTCAATCAATGCAGTTTGAACATCACCATCCAAATAGCCACGCATGACCATAGGAAGCAAGCATTGCATCATCACATGGGAGTCATGACTTTTCATGTCAGAGATATTGCTGTCGTTGTTGCTAACACACTGTGATATGTTTGAAGCGTATGTATCAGAAAACTTTACAGTTTTGAACCATCAACAGAAACTCTTCTTTTTCTTGTCAAACAGCAAATAACATGCAGGTGACATAAAAAATCTATTACCTTGATGAACTAAATACAACTCTAGCCGGATTCTCATTTTTTGCAAATCAAGATGAGCTTTTGTACTATCTTTTATTTTTTCTGAGATGTTCAATACTGTACCAATTATATTATCACAAATATTCTTATCAATGTGCATTATATCCAGATTATGACAAAGTAGTAGCTACTTTCAATATGATAGTTAAAAAAAAATACTTCGCTTCGTCTATTTCAGCTCAGTTTCAGTATGCTTCCACTTGCAAGTACCCGATATTTTCTTAAATTGGATGTTTCTAATAACTTCAAGTTGTTCTAAAACTTCTACTCTACTTAACTCCTTAGGTGACGGACATCGATCGGACTTACCATCAAAGTATTAATTGTAATGGGTCCTCCAAAAATGATTATCAGGAAGAAACCGTCGATGATCCATAAAGCATATTTTCTGTCCATGCTTTAAATATAAGGAGGATGCAACCTTATTGCATATTGGATATGCCAGATATCCTTTGGTACTCCACTTAGATAAGTTTTCATATGCAGAAAAATTATTTATGGTCCATAAAATCGAAGCATGCAATTTAAAATTCCTTCGACTCACAGAATCATATGTCTATACTCTATTTTTCCATTGCTCCTTCAAATCATCGATTAACAATCGTAGATATAGATCAATTTCATTACTTGATACTTTCGGATCCGAAATTAACAGTGATATAAAAATAAGTGATTCTTTCATGCACTTCTAAGGTGACACATTATATACAATTAGCATCACAGACTACATGCTGTAGAAAGTACTCAAATTATCAAAGAGATTAAATCCATCTGTCGCTAGACCAAGTCGGATATTACGCGGGTCACTCGCAAAGTACGGATACTTTGCATCGAAGTCTTTTCATACTACAGAGTCGGTCAAATGGCTAAGTATGTTCTCCTTTGAAATTCGCGGCTCATGATGCCATCTCATTTCTTCAACTATCTTTGTGGACATATACAATCTTTGAAGTCTTAAAATCAATAAAAAATATCTCAAAATCTTTTGAGGTATCTTTTTTTCTTTTCTGTTATTGATTTTGTACCTAGACGCACTGCATTTCGGATATTCAGTTACCTATTCATTATCCTTATAAAATAATATACAGTTATTTTTGTGGATATGTATAGGAATATAGTCAAGTCTCAACTTTCGCATGTATATTTTTGCTCCAAAATACGATTTCGGAAGTCTCTCTCTATCGGAAAGAGCTACTTTAATCAATGTCAAATTTTGGTCAAATGACTTTTGACTCCATCGGTTCATGATTTTAATATGAAGCAATTTTATCAAAAATTCTAACTTGAAAAAATTTGCACAATTTGGATAGAGTGGCTCTCGTGCATCCCTTATAAGTTTTGCAAACTATTCAGAAGTCTTTTCTATCTCAAGCCAGATATTGTGCTCATGATCAAAATTACCTTCATATGCACTAGTACTCATGTGTACATTTGAACAAATATTCTGATGTAAATCATCCAATAGTTCTCCTATACCACCATGTTTGAGGTTCAGCAGCATCACTATCATCTTCAATATCGTCATCGTCGCGCACAACTTCATTCGGATCAGCCTCCCCATGCCATATCCAGCAAGTATATTTCTTATCCATACCATAATGTAGCAGATGCTCCTCAACAAGTGTTATATGATGATATACTATATTGACACATCTCTTGCATGGACACTTTATCCGACTAGCACTGTCAGCCTTATACCGTGCAAACTCAATAAAATCTCGAACACTTTTTCGATAGTCAGACAAAAAAATATCTCTGACATTCATCCAACTTTTATTGATATCTATTTAACAACAAATACGAAAACTATTAACAACAAAAAAATTTTCAGTGGTATTCATCCGAACTGGATTCTGATCCGAATTTCGGATCGAATTTCGACCCGGATTCTAGACCAAATCCCAATTCGGATCCAGACACGAATCGTTTTGTACAAAATAGTATGCATTAAAGAATACAGACTAAACAGTAACATAAAAATCTCCTTCCATCAATTTAATGAAACAAAAATATATGATCCTATCTATTTCAAATCATTACTAGCAGGTGTGGTTCTATCCCTTTTAAAAAAATAATAATAATATTATTATTATTAGTCAATATTTTATTTTATTATTGTAAAAATTTCGATAGCATCTTTTCATGATTCTCCAAGTATACGACGTGAATATGGTGTCTACGCACCCTATCCACCATATACCCGGAGAATAGTAGATAGATAACTACTGAGTACCACATAATGAAATAAAATATCAACTAGTAACAACAATAAGATTATTACTTTTCTAAAAAATTCAAATACGGGACATACAAGAGTCGATCTTGATCAAGATCGACTCTTGAATAGGAATCTATGGCTCAATACAATTTAACTACTATCTCTGAACATACATTCAAAAATAGATTTCTAATTTATAAAAAAAAGTAACTCTGCATTGAAATTTTTTCATCAAAAATTTTAGTTTAGTTTCTCTAAAATAAAAGTATTTTTTATATTTAATTATAATAAGCAAAAGCATATAAAACAGCATACAAAATAATTAAATTGTAATAAGCAAAAGCAATATGCATTGTGCTAGTGGAGCAATAAAAAATTATTTAATATTTTGATATTTGATGCTTGGTACTAACTAGAGTTGAATTGTTTAATGTTTTGTTATGTTGCATTTGCTTATGGATTAAAATCTTGATGGATGCTAAACTTATTTAATCAAAGACTTAATTAAACCTATTAATATTTGCTCAAAGGTGTTGTTGTATTGTTTTATGTTATAAAATATTGGATTACAACTGATATGTTGAGAATTAAGATGGACTTCATAATGGTTGCATAGAGTTCAGTTTTATCAAACTATTAAATATATTTGTATCATTTTATTAAAGGTTTATCTTTAATCAGAGTCTAGATCAATTAAAACATATAAAATAAATCTCGATGTATGCTAGTATGGACTACATCAAGAACCGAAGGATCTCCATCCGATTTCTTGATTGGCTTTCACATATTGAAGGAACTTCCATCGGATCAAAAAGATTGCTTCAGCCCAATTTCATCCAAATCGATTCACTCTATTCTAGATTTTGAGCTTTGCCGCAACAGTAACTATAAAGTTATTAAACAAAAGTGTTCCTCAATTAAAATTAGCCATGTTATCTACTATATTGTAGTAAGAACTCACATTTCAACTCCATCTGATCCTAATTTTTTCTTATATATTCGTATATTTCTTAACTTACATGTTTTAAAGAGTCTCAACACTAGTGCATTTATCTTATCTTTTTTTTTTTAATCCTCCCCAAGAGTCGAAGCCGGATATTTTTTCAGTGCATGCATACCATGCATTCAATCCTATCAAGAATCATAAGGAGAAAAAGCCTTCCAACTGCTCTACACTCGTGACTTTTCCTTTCATCTCTCACTCACCCTGTAGGCATTGATCTTATGGTATGCCCCTTGCCGCATCATAATCCGTTTTAAGACTCCAGCCATTAACTTAAATAGTAGGTAGCGTGACAAAAATTATTAATTTTTGGATAAGCATTAAAAGATTATATTCTTGGGAATCGGTTTAGGTCGCAAAATATTGTAACAATAATCTTCTTCTTGGTATATGAAGCACTTGAAGAAAATTTAACATCCAAAACCAATACTCTAATAAGCTCTAAATTCAAGAAAAGGATTAGTCCTAATATTTTAATACGTGTCCTTGTGTCTCCGACTGTTCGTGGTCTTAAATCTCAATGCATGGCGACCTAAATCATTTCCAATTTCTGGACAGTATTTTAAGTGAAAGATATGCGTGTCGGCACAGTCAATACCAAGCACATTACTCCACTTTGGCAATAGTCACTGTTGGGAAGAGCAGCAAAACTTTTATCTTTTATTTTTTATGATAAAGAACAGCAATTAAACGTAATGATGCAAGATAACTATTTTATTACAGCCTTCCAAACACGGCACGGCAACAATCATTCCACGAGCTGTGGAATGACCATGGTTCGTAGCTTCTAAGTTCAAGACACAAACTCCAATTCACAAGCAGCAACAACAAGCACAACAACCACAGTCTTCTGAGACACATCGAATTAAAATCTAAAATTCTACGAGCTGCGGAATTGATTAATCTTCTGCAGTAGCTTCTTCCACTCCAGGAATGGTCAGACCGGAGCCCTCCAGCTTTTCCCGGACGATCCCATCCAGTTTCTGAGCCATCTCCGGGCTCGCATGGTTCCTCCAATCCCCTACTTCTCCTTTCCTGAAGAAGGACTCGTTGGCTACCTTGAAAACCGCTACTTCTTGACACCCCTTCTTGTTCACATCCAAGCTCTTGAGCTTCTCAAAGCTGCAGAGCGTTATGATCTCCTCCACCACGCCTCCCTTCTCCTCCTCCTCGGAGAACGGCCACCCGAGGAACTCCGCCAGCCTCTTCACGTTTGCCTTAGGCTCCTCCAGCATCTCCTCGTACTTCAGGAACAGTACCTTCTCGGGCCTCCTCAAGCTCTCCTTCCAGTACTCCAGAGAATGGTCCCATATCGGGGAATAAGAGAAGTTTCCCTCGCAGGCCATCTCGAAGAATTTGTCGAAGGGAAAGCACTCCTTCCTTTTCGCAGCTGTGGCCTTCGCGGAGAAGTGCCAAAGCGAGACGACGGCGTCCTTGGGATCCCGGCAGATGTATATAATCCGGCAGCCGGAGCTGGTGATGGAGTCCGGCAGCAAGGAGTAAGGCATGTGGGTGGCGAGGATTCTCGGGGAGGGCAGAGCTTCCAGCTTGGAAGCCTGGCCGGCGGCGAAGAGGTCGTCGATGAAGGGCACCACGTCGTGGGGGTTGAGGCTGAGGAGAGGGTGGCGATCCAAGGGGTAATGGGTTCGGGTCATGGTGGTGAAGGCCAGGGCTTTAAGCCAAGTGGTGCCGGACTTGGGGAAGGATATGAGGAAGAGGTCGTCGGGGCGAGGCTTGAAGTGTTGGCGGATGGCCATGATGCCTGGGAGGTGGCCTTCCGGGAACCAGAAGTTTTGGTACTTACGGATGGGGATGGAGGTTTGCTCCACTGGGAGGGATGAGATGAGCTCATCGTAATCCTGGACGGGTGCAGCTGCTGGAGTTGTCGAATGGTTGGCTTTATGCAGCAATGCTTCCACATATTTGAATGGAATTGGATGGGGGTTGCTGGAACTGGAGAAAAGGGGATGATATGACGATAGATCATGAGGAAAACCAGGTAATAAAGACGACATGTTTGGAAATCACACGTCTCCTTGGTGAGAGCCTGGTCATCTATTTATACTCCGTTATACAAAGGTCAGACGGTGATTCTCGCTAGACAAGAGGAAGAGGAGATGAAAAAGGATATGTTAAAAACTTGGACGTGGTTGTTTTCATCAGAATCTTCGGATCCAAATGTTTGCACGTTGATCCCATCTGCCATCGCAGGCCGGCATTCTGTGGTGCAAATTCCGCACCACAGAAGATCAGCACCCGATGTCTTGCACACGGGTTCGGCTTGTATCTTTCATACAGCTATCATCGGCTTGTATTTTTCATAAAGTTGATAAGTTCAAACTATAGCATACACGGTTAGATTTGACCCTAACAGGATCTAATTATCGCTTACTCATATTTGACTTTTTGGATTAGCCATATATTCTAAATCAATTACAGTAAGTTTAATTAATTAAAAAAATTTATTTCTGATAAGATTTAGACTGAAATTTTAACTCTAATTAGGAATAAATTTTTAATAGGATAAGACAAGTGCAGATATAAATAGAGGTGGTTTGGTCTCTTTTCTACAACTTTCAAGAGAATGAACGATTCCCATCAATCATCTACGTAAAGGAGAAGGATGAGAAGAGAGAAGATCATGCCGCCCACGAAGGAAGATTAGATGCTCTACGGGCTATATGATCATATATCATATTGGCAAAACGATGGCGCAAGGTATAATTTATTTATGATTTTGATTTTTGTATGAATATTAGAGTACGATCCAGGCATACGGAAATTAAATTATCTAATATATGGTATCAGAGCTCTGGTTTCATATTTCGTATTCATGTAAAAATTTTTCCAACAAATTTTGATTTATTTTTGAAAAATTTAAAATCAAAGTTTTATATTTTTCGAAATTAATCAAAAGCTTAGGAAATTAAATTAAGGTTTATTAATTTCTTGAAAATATTAAAAAAAAAAAGGAGGGTTTTGGGGTTTGAGACCTCTTAATCGGGAGTTTTAGGGAAGAAGGTGATGGGTATTGGGTTGGGACTTAACGGATCCTGATCCAAACCCATTCCATTAAATCCAAACCTATCAAGACATATCAAGTTTTAGGTTTCTGATCCATTTAGGTTTCGGATTAGATCTGAACCCATTAACCCAATTTTGATTTAAATCATTTTACATATAACCCCCTATAACATATTTAATTACAGAAAGGTGTCTGCAATTTTACAAAAAAATTTCTTTTCTTTCTATTATTTACGGTTAAGTCCTTTAATTTTAAAGTTTTTAGTAAAATCGATGTATCTTTTCCATTTTACATCTGATTTAAATGATTTTTGAATTGTTGAACTCACAATGATTTGAAAAATATTTTGATTCTATTCCCATACATGATAGAATATTTAAATAATTTATATATTATTTATTTGATAATTTCATTCACTATTACAATATTCAAGTGTGTTTTCGTGTAGCCCCAAAGGGCCTGAAGCACTCTATGGATTTTGGATAGCTGAGTCATCAAAAGCTAATGATTTTTTCTTTCATTATAGTTTTAAAATTATATAAAAATTTGTCTGTTATAGTTGATCCAAAAGTGACTGTAATTTGATACAAAATCAATAGTAAAAGGTTGACTAACTTGAATTGCATAAAGACGGAGAGTTCTACACTCAAAAGTGAGATTAACCTCAGATTTTGTAATCATATTAGTTAATCATTGAAAATGCAACTACTATGATAGGTCATAGTTTAAATATAAATTACATGTATATACCATAATTATTGTTCTTGCTTATATATTTCATATTATTGTTGGTTATGATTTATGTGATGCATGTTTTGGTATTGTTTATTATGTTTAAAATTATGATTAAATTAGTTGCGACACTTATTATATGCTATGATTCTTGTCCAAAAATATTTTATAGTTGTATAATAAGTATTATTAGCAAAATTATGTTATAGAATCTATATCATGATTGTAATTATGAGCATATTCTTACCTACAGTTGTGACTTCTTCTTCACTCTCGTCGTATCTATCTAACATTCACACATTGGCTGGATCGAATTATCCTGATTGGTACGAGCAGTTTTTCATTATTTTAGGATGCCTTGACTTAGATTTGACCCTTCATAAGCCTCAGTCTGATCCACTTACCTCCACTAGTCTCCTTATCTTAAGAAATTATGTAAAATGTAGGAGTACTCTAATAGATTGTCTCTCATGATTATTAAGAGTTTCATAGAGAGAGATATTAGGAGATCTGTTCTTGATAACAAATTAGCCTCTTAGTATCTTTCCTCTATAGAACAATAGTTTATCAGATCAAGTAAAGACTTGGTTGATACCCTAATTGTCACGTCCCCGACCCGAGATTGTGAATCGAGGGTCATGACAACCGCCGCATACTTATGAAGAACTCTCTCCATAAGCACGCAAGGCATCTCATCACGATATCAATGCATCACAGCGGAATAAATTCAAATAATTATTATTCAACTATAATTCAAGTAATTAAATCAAATGTCTTACATCCAATAAAATTTTTTCCACTAAAAATAAAATAATAGATCTAAGTTCAATGAAGTTGACAATGCTAATCTCGCTTCTAAAAGCACTGTCCCAATATTTCGTCCCACGCTCGATATTAATTATCTGAATCTGAAAAATAGAAAGAAAGGTAATGAGCTAGACAGCCCAGTAAGTAACAAATATCTCAACTAGATAATTCAGATATTATATAATTTTCAAGAATAATGCTGCAAATAAATATAAGAGTATATTTTATGCTGATTTAATACAAATCAAATATTTTCAAATATTCACATATAATATAATCATAAATCCGATTCGATTCAAAACCACTCGTAACTCAACAGCCTTGACTATGACCAACGTTTAACCTCCATTGGCGGGATCCACAGAATACCAGCGCACAACCCCCACTGACAGGGTCTACAAATACCAGCGCACAACCTCCACTGGCAGGGTCCACAAACACCAGCGCACAACCCCCACTGGCAGGGTCCACTGAGTACCAACGTATAATCCTCATTGGCGGGGCCCACTGAAATATAGTTAGGCTGAGAGCATAAATCCGATCTGTATCAAAACACTTTGTACCATAATATATATCATAATCTTTCACTAAAACATGTGCATAAATCAATGTACCATAATCTTTCAAAAGTACTTTTCTTTCAAAACATAATTTCATAAATCATGCATAATTTCAGAGAATAATTATTTATTTTCAGAATAAATATGGAATATCTCGAGAAGATGATTCATTACTTACCTTTCACGAAGCACTGAATGAACAGATCGACTAACTTCTAGGAGATTCTTCCGTGCCTATTATCCAAAATTATATTTTTATATTAATTTTAATTCAAAATTAAATTTAACAAATCCCCAAATCAAAATCTCACTTAAAATCAGACTCTTCCCTAAACTCGATCAAAATCATCAGATGAAGCCTTCCACTACGCTAATCCTAGAGGAAATAACTTTAGAGAGAGAAATCCATCAAGAGAGAGAAATATCTTAGAGAGAGAAAATTCTAGAGAGAGAAAGTAGAGAGAGAAAGTCCAATTCCAGAGAGAGAAGTCAGGGTTCAGACTGAAAGAAGAGAGAGAAACTCTCTCTCTCATCATTTTCTTTTATTTTATTTTATTTTATTATTTATTTATTTATTTATTTATTTGTTCATATATATATATATAAATATATATACATATATATTTTATTATTATTATTATTTTCTTTTCTTTTCTTTTTCTCTTTTTTTTCTTTTCTTTTCTTCTTTTTCTTTTCTTTTCTTTTCTTCTTTTTCTTCTTTTCTTTTCTTTTTTCTTTTCTTTTCTTCTTTTTCTTCTTTTCTTTTCTTTTTTCTTTTCTTTTCTTTTTTTTCTTCTTTTCTTTTCTTTTCTTTTCTTTTTTCTTTTCTTTTTTTTCTTCTTCTTCTTCTTCTTCTTCTTGGCTCTTCCAGCACCGGAACAGGGGACGGTGTCCCCTCCTTTTGCCGGGCCGTTCAGGCCACGACCATCGCGGCGGAGGCCGGCGGCAGACGGGGGCCACTCCCCCGGTCACGAAGGAGCGTGGCCGACGGTCGATTACGATCGCCGGCGTCGGAAAATTCAAGGAAAAAGAGGTCCAAAAACAGAGTCTTTTTCCCGACCGAAAATCGACGACGCTCGTCGCCGGCAGCCGCGCACAAGGCATGGGAGGAAGAGGAAAGAAGGGAGGAAAAGGAGGAAGGCTTATCTTGACCTCCGGTGACTTCGTCGGAGAGCAGTCACGGCGAAGACAAAGTGGTGTCCGCGGCTCTAATTCGAGAAAATCGGAGAGAAAGAGAGAGGGAGGAGGCCGATGTTTGGTCTCATGGGGGAGGGGGTCTTCTTATAGGGAACCCTAGGACTCCGAGGGTTCCTAGGAGTCCTGATTTTGCCCGGTCTCGCCGGAGAAGAAAACTCCTATCGGGAGTCTTCTTCCCGATTTTTGATTCCCCTATTTTTTTTTTTTTTTGGGCTAGGTCTGCTGGGCTGGGCTTTGTTTGGGCTGGGTTTTTTTTTTGGGCTATAACGCTAATGAACAAGTTAACCTCTACGAAATATGATGGATTTTTAGAAGTACGAAAGAATGTTATGGAAATATGTGATATATATGAAAAATTAAAGGATTTGGATACGACAGTATCTGAAAATTTTCTTGTCCAGTTTGTTCTTAATTCTCTTCCATCCCAGTTTATCTAATTTAAGATTCATTATAACACACACAAGGAATCATGGTCAATGAATGAATTCATCTTCCAGTGTGTGCTAGAAGAAGAGAGATTGAAATAGGAAGGGATCCTAGTTATTCATATAGTTTCACAGGAGCATCCTAAAAGAAAGAAGATGAAGAAAAAAAATAAAAGATTCAGAAATCCATCAAAGAAAAGTTTTCATAAATTGAAATATTTCTTTTGTAATAAGGAGGGACATATCAAGAAGGATTGTGAGAAAAGAAGAAAATGATTCAAAAAGAAGGGTATCCTCTTATCACTTGTTTATTTTGAAACCAATTTCATTGATGTTCCTTCTAATACCTGATGGATTGATTCGGATGCTACAATTCATATTTCTAATTTATTGTAGAGATTTCTTTCAGTTGGAACCAACATACTTATTACAGATATCGGATTCCAATTAGATCTACATGATATCTTTTATATTCTTTCAGTATCTAGAAATTTAATTTCTTTATCAAAACTTGATTTAGAAAGTTTTTATTTACTTTTATAAATTTAAATTTTAAATTAATGAAAAAATTTATTTTGATTGGTACTTGAATATTATGCAATGGATTATATAAATTGAATTTAGTTTTTTTTTTGAACAATCTTTACTTGTTTTAACTGTCAATGTCGAAATAAAATATAGTATTATAAATGAGAGTTCTTCAATATTATAGCATAGACAATTAGATCACATATCAAAAGAAAGGATGACTAGATTGGTTAAGAAAGATGTTTTATCAAATCTAGATTTTAGTAATTTTGATATGTGCATCAATTGCATTAAAAAAAATAAATTAAAAGTCATAAAAAGCATGCCACCAGAAGTCAAGGACTCTTAGAATTGATACATACCAACATTATAGGTATTTTACACCGTATTTTGGAGGGCAAAATTATTTCATCACCTTTATTGATGATTTCTTATGTTATGTTTATGTTTTCTGTTGCATAAAAAATTTGAAGCTTTGGAAGCCTTTAAGGTGTATAAAGCTGAAGTAGAAAATCAATTGGACAGAAAAATTAAGACTGTGAGATCTGATAGGGGTGGTGAATACTGCGGTAGATATGATGAATCTAATTATAATTTTAGATCTTTTGTCAAATTTCTTATACAACATGGTATTATGGCACAGTACACTATGCCAAAAAATCTCCAACAAAATGGTGTGGTTGAAAGATGTAATCGTATCTTGATGGATATGGTGAAGACTATAATTAGTAATTCCTCATTACCTTTGAATTTATGGGGAGAAGCTTTGAAAACTGCTATGTATATCTTAAATCGAATAACTAGTAAGGTTGTTCCTAAAACTCTTTTTGAGTTATGGACGGATAGGGAACCAAATTTAGGATATTTACATATTTGGGGTTGTCCTACGGAGGCTCGACTATATAATCTATAAGAAAAAAAATTAGATCCCAAAATTATTAGTTGTTATTTTATAGGATATCCAAAAAGATCAAATGATTTTAGATTTTACTATCTATCGCACACCACTAGAATTATTGAAACTGAAACTACAAGGTTTATTAAGAATGGTGAAAATAGTGGGAATGGTGAACCGCATAATGCGGTTATACAGAAAATAAGAAAATATCTTCCTATTACAGAAATACCTAGAGATGTTCTATATGAACTTGTTCAACATGAAATTATGGAACATCAACAAGTGATTGATACATCACTTTCTGAACAGACTGTCAATGAATCTGATCTGATTGAAAATAATCACCATAATGATACTGAATCTGAAATATTTTAGAGATCTACTAGAATTAGAAGATCGACTATTTCAGATGATTATGTTACCTAGGAATAATGCTGATCCTTTACGACAATAGAATTGCTTTATAAAACACGTACAAAAAAAAAACATAGTGAAAAAAATCTTGAATCCATTGCAGTATAGCTTTTCTATTACTCCTTAATTTGGCAGCATGTATAGTAAAAAATAGAGCTAAAGAGTTGGCATTTTTCCCCCCCCCGGGTGGGGTTGAGATTTGTGGAACTTGCAGTACAAGGAGCTTTCTTATTGATTGGAGCTGAAGTTTAACCCTCAATTATTATCTGAATACCTAAAACTAGGAAAGAATATTTAGAAATTGAAATTATCTTTTTTCAATTAGCTGTAAACCACTGCCTATTACAACTTCCTAAAGTTAATCATACAACTAGAGACGCAGAGAAACACTAGAACAATCTTTTTGAGCCGTGATTAGCCTTGTAAAATGGGACTTATGTTAAGTGGCATACTCCTTTATCACAGCAATCAAGACTTTTATTTACAAGGATGGATAAATCTGCTTTGTACGCTATGGAAAAATGGAAAATAAATGGAGGGGGAAAGGCCACTTTTTCAAGAACTTCATGCTTTACCCTATAAAAAGCTTGCACTTTGCAGGGTTAATAAGTGTACGAGTTCTCTTCCCATGTCAAGAGTGATGATATCAAAATTTTTGCATGAATTATATGTATTTCTCGTATCTGAACTAGATCAGATCCGGATCCAAATTTCTTATGTTGGAATCAAGATATATATGAATTCAATCTGATCCGATCTAACCCAACTCGAGTGATCCATTGGATCAAAAATTTTAATCATAGACTAGGTCTAATATGATCCAATCTTCTATGGTTGGGTTTGGATCTAATATTAAGATCTAATCAAAAAATCATATCAGAACAGGATGACTCAAAATCCCATCTAACCCGGCCCATCTGCACCTTTGGGTTGCAGCAATGATGGAGAGCACCGCATGGGGCACTACTTGTTTTTTTTTTTTTGGGTAGAATATGTGTGATGTCTGCATAGCTTCGGCTGCATATGCGCATGAAAACCTCCACCCACAAGCGGTGAGGTAGTTCCAAAATACCATTAGCTGGATGGCATGATCATATGGTTGCAAGAGGTGGGCCAGCAAGCCCGTTGGCTCTCTTGTTGGCATGTAATTAGTCATCGGTAATTGCCGACACTTCAGATTCTCTCTCTGTCATTGTATTAAACCAAGAACCTTTATCTATGTTGTTTAACCACATTTCTCTTCCTTTTTATTCCCTTATTTAACGCGTGTGAGGTTTGGAGGGAGCATAATTGCGGAAAAAGATATAATTCTCATTTAGATTTTGTTTAAAAAATAATAATAAACGCCTTGCCGGCAATACTGCAGCGTGAGTTGGAGCAACGGAGTCCGGCTGCATAGCTCAAGTGTCTCATCTGCTGCTTTATTTTTTGATGGAGAAAAACCTGTTTGGTGAAGTCGTGGGAAAGCTTCTTTTTATATTTTAAAATTTATTTGGATAATTAGACTGGGTTAAGGTAGTATGATCAATAAAATTATAACATTATAGATTGAGTTAGATCTATATTTATAAATACTTAAAAATATTTTGAAATAGATAAATCTGAGTTTTACAGGGAAAAAAAATTTCAAAATATAGAATTAAAAAAATATTTATTCCTCGTAAAAACTACAAAGGTTTAACAAATATTATGTCACCTCACAATCTTTTATTGTCCCAGATGAGTAGGAAGATTCCTGAGGCATTTCGCTATCTTTTTCAAAAGTTCCACAGGGTGAATCATGATAGCTTGGCCCGTGAACCACACGTACCAAAGGAATATCACAGCCTAGCTCCTAGACCTCTTGATTGCCGAATTGATTTTTCCTTAAAAGAAAGAGTTTAAAAAAAGAAGAGAAAGTATCACCACATTGGTTTGGCCAACCTAATCCGAACTTTGTATTAAAATAGGAAGCGAACATGCGAAGCGTGAGGGCTTTATGTCATGAGTTAAATATTCACGGATGCCCCATAGGTATTTGTTAAAATAATTTTGGGGATGACATAATGATCCCAAGATCAATAATAATATTGATCTAGATGATAATATCTCTATATTTATTTGCATCCTAATGATCTTATATAATAGTTAATACACTTTGGATTCATCATCCCTAGAATCTCATCTAACAACTAAGCCTGTTGATTAGATGACGATACGTGTCCGGCAAAATCAATGACCGATCAAATCTCCAAATAATTAATGTAATTTATTACATATCGGCATGATCTTAATATATTTGAGAAAAAATATATATTATAATCGATCAAATCGATGGATGAAAAAAATACTCGATCTAAATGCATTTGAAAAAAATATCTTAACCACTCTGGTCAAGATATTCACCTTACATTTTATCACCCCTATTTACTCTTGAAACTCTACCTAACCTATGCATTGTACGGTCTCTTGCCGAACGCATTCTGGATACCGCTTAATCCTTTTCTTTGGGGGCAGATCAAACCCACCACAGTTGCATGCTCCTCCAGCCCAACCGAGTAGAGCATATCGCTTGTCTCAACTCATCCACATGTCCGGTCGGGTTTTAAGCGACAACAACAATAATGTTGTGTGAAAATTTAGAGACAAAAAATATCCCTCAATTCAATAAAAAAAAATTGATCTAACTTCCTTCAATCTGTTCAACCCCAATTAAAAAACATAAAATATATTTAACATAGTTTTTATATTATATGGTGCTAATCTTGAATTTTCATGGCATACCAAATAGGTTAACTATGGATATCTGAGATCTTTAATCACTGATATATCACAAACGAAATGGAGTGATCATAGAATACCGGAGATTAGATGAGAATTATCGATGGTCTATGATCTTAGTGGCATTTGATACATTATATAGGTAATGTTGCTATGGTAATATAATTGCAGAGGGAATATGATTATCTGGTAAAATTATAAAGAATCCTATATCGCAGTGTTTGGTATGTGCAATAATATTGTTGAAAAATTATAGTAAATTCTACATTACAGTGTTTGATATACAATTTAGATTATATGGAATAAAGTTAATTTTTTCAAAGTACTCCCATCCTTGTTTGTTGATTATTATCAATTTTTTAGAGAAATAACTTAATTTTAAGACCAACCATTTTTTGTGTCATCATCCATTATGTTTTCTTTTCTATTTTCATCAACTGGGACTATCCATTATTTATTTTAATTTATTTTGACGGAGATATTTTGATCCTGAAGTTATTTTGTTGCAAGATTGCAGGATTGTAAAATTATATGTAATCACATAGCAATCTCCCTCTAAGCAATCAGATTATCTCTTTTTGAGATAATGCTGCATTACATATAATGCAGTATTATCTGTAAAAGTAATGGAGTAAATAGTATAATCTGATTATCTGTTGTCAAATTATATGTAATCCTGTTAGGATTACATGCTACCAAATGCCTCCTTATAGTGGCCTCATTTGAATCACCAAATTCCACCTAAAATGATTGTCCTTATTAATTAATGATGACATGCTTTATTTTTATATTAACTAATTATAGTTAAATATATTCTAGAAAAAAAAAAACTATGGTCAAAACTACTATTTTAGTTGTCACTTATCTTTTCAATTTTCTCCAAAGTTCTTTAAAATATCTCTATCTCAGTTATCAATCCACCCGCATGTTACATTTTTACCTCTATTGGAAGCATATGAATGATAAAAATTTTGTATATATTATAGTGAGGAGCCTCGGCCACCCAACTAAATTTTTCTTCAAGTGCTTCGTATATCAAGAAAAAGATTATTGTTACAATATTTTGCGACCTAAACCGATTCCCAAGAATGTAATCTTTTAATGCTTATCCAAAAATTAATAATATTTGTCACGCTACCTACTGTTTAAGTTAATGGCTGGAGTCTAAAAATGGATTGTGATGCGGCAAGGGGCATACCATAAGATCAATGCCTACAGGGTAAGTGAGAGATGAGAGGAAAAGTCACGAGTGTAGAGCAGTTGGAAGGCTTTTTGCCCTTATGATTCTTGATAGGATTGAACGCATGGTATGCATGCACTGAAAAAATATCCGACTTCGACTCTTAGGGAGGATTAAAAAAAAAGAAAAGAAAAGATAAATGCATTGGTGTTGAGACTCTTTAAAACATGTAAGTTAAGAAATATGCGAATATATAAGAAAAAATTAGAATCAGATGGAGTTGAAACATGAGTTCTTACTACAGTATAGTATATAACCTGGCTAATTTTAATTGAGGAACACTTTTTTTTTTTGATAACTTCATAGTTACTATTGCCGTAAGGCTCGAAATATGAAGTAGAATGAATCGACTTGGGTGAAATTGGACTGAAGCAATCTTCTTGATCCGAGAGAAGTTTCTTCAATCTGTAAAAAATCAGTTAAAAAATTGGATGAGGATCCTTCGATTCTTAATCCTTCAATGCTTAAGTTAGTACGAGCCTTGAAAACAAAGATGAAAAATGTTGGGTGGATGTCTGGCCAGGACACCACCTCCCAAGATCCTTTCAGTACCACGCGATGCAGTAGGAAGAAAGAAGAAACAAAACAAAAGAAAAAACAATCAAAATACGTGGATCAGCCACAAAAGGGCTCGCCTCCACGGGGCATGCAAACTTCACTATGAAAAAAAAATTTTACAAGAGGAGACCTCACTCTCAACCCTTGTACACCCAATTCTCTCTCACCTGAAGTTTCCCTCACAAAAGCTCTCTCTCTCTTGAAGACCCCCCTGAACCCCTGAAGAGCCTGGCGACCGCTGTCCAGGAGCCTCCTGCTCCTTCTCTTAGCGCCCTCGCCTCTCTCTCTCTTCAATCGGGTTCGTACGGCTTTGTACGGTGAGAAACCCGAACCACTCACCCTGTTCTCTGTGTACAGGACCTTTTATAACCTTAATCACGACTTAGATCATGATTAGGACTCCTTAATCAACCCAAATCACGTCCCAGATCGTCGGATCAAGATCGGGAGCCTCTTGGGCCGTCGGATCGCGCTCCGGTCCATGGAATAGTGCCGTGATCGCGAGAAACGCGTGGGAAACACCCACGTGGTCCACAGGCCCCGCCGTGGACCGCCCGGTCCACGGTAGACCGGGGCAAAGGGTCGCGGGCCTGGGTCGCGCGTCCCGCACGGGCCTGGGCCTGGGTTGCGCATCCCGCACGGGCCTGGGTTGCGCGTCCCGCATGGGCCTGGGTCGCACATCCCACGCAGGCCTGGATCGCGCGTCCCGCGCGCCGCTACCGCCCGCCGCCGGTCCTACGCCGCCTCGATTCTCGTGTCGACTTCAAAAGCTCGTATCTCCTCCATCCGAGCTCTGATTCAGGTGATCTTGGTCTCGTTGGACTCCTTTTTTGCCGCAAACCTCTCTGTGGGCTCAATGTGGGCTGAATCTTAAGACGTCAAATCTTAACAATCTCCACCTCGACTCGATATTCGGCCTCCTCCAAACTCCGAGAGCTTCTGGATCTCCGCGCCCCCATGCCCTGGGGCAATCGCCTGCTGGTCATGGATGGGCAAACATGGGAGTCGAGCCAGGCTGCTCGATCCCATCTCCGTCGTATGCTGTGCTCCTCCAGACCTGAGACCTGCTCGGGGCATCATCCTGCGGCAATAGGAATCTTACCTTGCGACGTCGCCTCTCGTCCTCCCGAGTCTCTTGTCTCGTGCCCGATCCACCTCCTGGAGCTCCACCTCGCTCTGAGCTCCACCTGGCTCCTGAAGCTCCACCTCGCACTGGGCTCCCTACCAGGTAATAATGTCCTCTGCTCCCCTTCTTCCCCTCCAGCACAATCCTATCACCGTGTAGCACCCTCAGGATTCCTCCACCAGCTACCGTCCTGTAGCTTCTCGAATCCAGTCTGCTAAGTGAGATAAGATTCTGCCTGAAATCGGGTATGTATCGGACCTCCCCCAATCTCCTCACTGCACCATCATGTGTCCTCCAGCTGACCGTCCCAATGCCTCTGATCGCACAGCTCGATCCATCCGGTAGATATACAGTGCTCTCACTGTTCTCCAGGGAGTCAAACTGCTCCTCTCTGCAACACACATGATAGGGGCATGCAGAATCTAATATCCACTGCTGGGAAGAAGTAGATATCTCATCAGATATCTCCAAGACATCTCCATCTGAATCGCTGCCGGCCGTCGCTACAGCAGCCACCGTCCAATTTTTAAGTTGAGGGCAATCTCTGGCTAGATGCCCCAACTCCTCACATCGGTAACACCTGATTTTGCTAAAGTCCTTCCTGGACTTAGACCGCCCTCGTTGCGATCTCCTGTCGCTCCGTCTACCGCCTCCTGCTCCTCCAGAAGCCACCAAAGCTGAGCTACCGCCACCTGAGCTCGAAGCTGGGTTCTCCCTCCTGAGAACCTCATTCTGGAGTATCGTCGCGGTGACTTCGTCCATCTTGATAGTGCTCTTCCCCACTAGAAGAGCAGTCACCAAGGACTCGTACGAAGGGGGAAGCGACGCCAGTAAAACCAGCGCCCTGGTCTTCTCCTTAACGTTCTCGCCAATGCTGAGAAGGTCGGTGAGGATCTTCTGGAAGTGGCTCAAATGCTCCTGCACGCTCTGTTCCTCAGTCATCCGCAGTTGGTAAAACTACCTCCAGAGGAAAAGTGTGTTGGTGAGAGACTTCGCCATATACAACTCCTCGAGCTTCGACCACAGCACCGTCGGGGAAGTCTCGCTCAGCACATGGATCACCACCTCATCCGCCAGGTACGTGCGGATGGTACTCACCGCCTGCATCTGTAGCCGTTTCCAATCCCGCACCTCCATGGTGGTCGGCTTCTCATCGCACAAGAGAGCATCGATCAACCCCTGTTGGATGAGCACGTCCTTCACCCTTGCCTACCACAAGGAGAAATTGCTCTTACCATCAAACTTGTTGATCTCCATCTTGATTGTTCCTGTTTTCTCCATCTTCAGTCTTGCTCACCACCACTACAATCTGCATCTTTGTACCGCCTTGCTCTGATACCACTTGTTGGATGGATGTCTGGCCAGGACACCACCTCTCAAGATCCTTTCAGTACCACGCGATGCAGTAGGAAGAAAGAAGAAACAAAACAAAAGAAAAAAAATAATCAAAATACGTGGATCAGCCACAAAAAGGCTCGCCTCCACGGGGCATGCAAACTTCACTATGAAAAAAAAATTTTACAAGAGGAGACCTCACTCTAAACCCTTGTACACCAAATTCTCTCTCACCTAAAGTTCTCCTCACAAAAGCTCTCTCTCTCTTGAAGACCCCCCTGAACCCCTGAAGAGCCTGGCGACCGCTGTCCAGGAGCCTCCTGCTCCTTCTCTTAGCACCCTCGCCTCTCTCTCTCTTCAATCGGGTTCGTACGGCTCTGTACGGCGAAAAACCCGAACCACTCACCCTGTTCTCTGTGTACAGGGCCTTTTATAACCTTAATCACGACTTAGATCATGATTAGGACTCCTTAATCAACCCAAATCACGTCCCAGACCGTCGGATCAAGACCAGAAGCCTCCTGGGCCATCGGATCGCGCTCTGGTCCATGGAATAGTATCGTGGACCGCGAGAAATACATGGGAAACGCCCACGCGGTCCACAGGCCCCACCGTGGACCGCCCGATCCACGGTGGATCGGGGCAAAGGGTCGCAGGCCTGGGTCGCGCGTCCCGCGCGGGCCTGGGCCTGGGTCGCACGTCCCGCGTGGGCCTGGGTCGTGCATCCTGCGCAGGCCTGGGTCGCGCGTCCCGTGCGCCGCCGCCTGCGGCTGCGCCGCTGCCGCCCGCTGCCGGTCGCCGGCGGTCCTCCACCGTCTCGATTCTCGTGCCGACTTCAAAAGCTCGTATCTCCTCCATCCGAGCTCCGATTCAGGTGATCTTGATCTCGTTGGACTTTATTTTTCGCCGCAAACCTCGTTGTGGGCTCAATGTGGGCTGAATCTCGAGACGTCAAATTCTAACAAAAAAAAATGGAAGAGTAAGAGAAATTGGATAGAACTGGAGAAGAACTGAATAGGAACAAAAAATTTGGCTTGATTTCTTATTGGCAGAGTTTTTCCTAATTTTTGAGAGTTGAACTTACTGATGGAGGATCTCTGACCCTCTATTTATAGAGAAAATGATGAGGTCATTTTAAAGTTTGTTAGATCGTTAGGAGAGTTTGTTAGACGATAAGAAAGTCACCTATAAATGAACTGGCGTATAGCTGTGCATACAAACTGGATATGAAATCGTGGCCAGCTATAGCCTAGTAGAGAAATCATTGTGGACATTTGCAGAATAGCTAAGTCCATCATAATAATAGTTCACTTCGGTAGAAGGCCGAGGTGAAATAAGAATGCCGTAATATTTCAGGATAGAGAAAATCAGAGTTCAGATCGGCATAGTAATCTGAGTGATATATATAAAAATGAATCCAAATAGATATTATTTGATCTATAATTAATTAATAGTTTTAACTCTATAATCAATTCATACTTGGTGGCAACAAATCCATAAGTTGCATTAATTTCTTCCATCACCCTATGAGAGGAAAAAAAAGGTTCGTGTGCCCTTTCAAGATTGGCATGGCATTACTTGGGGAAAAATAGCCCAACCTCATGGTTGATCAGGTAATTATTATCCAATAGCTAATTTGTAATAGCAAAATTTTTTATGCACTACGAACGGTGTAAAAAATCCAATGTGAAGTGCACCATCTCATCTGATTGGTCCATATAGCCATCACTTTTTAATGCATATTTAATGACTGCAGTCAGATTTTTTATTTAAAAATTTTGTATGACGAAAATATTTCTGCTTTTTGAAAAAATTATGACATTCTATGTTTATATTGTAACATCCTGCATTTATAATATGCACAGAATGTCATAATTTTTTTCAAAGGATAAAAATATTTTCGTTATTCAAAATTTTCAAGCAAAAAAACCAACCTACAGATATTAAATGCATAATAAAAAATAGTTGAATAAAAATATATTTCTCATATTATGATATCTTAGGCCATATTATGATATTCCGGACTATATTACGCCATAGAATGTCATAATTCTTTTTAAAAGATGGAGATATTTTTGTCATACAAAATTTTTAAATGAAAAAATTATTCTATTAATATTAAATATTTATTATAAAATAATAATTATATGGATCAATCGAATGAGATGGTGCATTCCACATCAAATTTTTTACGTCGCTAGCGGTACAAAAAAAATTTCTCATTTGTAACGAGTCTGTATTGTCTGGTGTCCAATGTATGCGCATTCGGTCCGTTTGCATGGACGAGAGACGAACACGACACCATATAAATCATCACATGTATTCTTCCTACCTATCAAAATTAGTGACATTGGCCAAACTACTCATGATGTCATTGGTTCCTTTTTCCATATGTATTAATTAGATATTATTTATTTATATGATAATTATTTTTTAGTAAATATAAATATAAATATGAATATTTTTTGGATATTAAGAACCATATTCATAATTAAAATATAAATCGACCTCGATAGTGATTTCATCTTTAAGGGCTACCAACAATTTGTAATCATTTGATTGTGTAATCATTTGAAATGAAACTACTAGGTTCATTGAGGATGGTAAAAATAGTGGGAGTGGTGAACCGCATAATGCGGTATTACAGAAAATAAGAAAATCTCTTCCTATTACAGTAACACCTAGAGATGTTCCATGTGAACTTATTCAACATAAAATTATGGAACATCAATAGATGATTGATACATCACTTTCTGAACAGACTGTCAATGAACCTGATCTGCTTGAAAATAATCATCATAATGATACTGAATCTGAAAAATTTTGAAGATCTTCTAGAATTAGAAGATCGACTATTTCAGATGATTATGTTGTTTACTTACAAGAATGTGATTATGATGTCAGGATGAAGGATGATCCAGTTTCATTTAAGAATGCCCTGGATAGTTAAGATGATTCTGAACTTTGGTTAGATATTATGAAAGATGAGATAGAATTCATAATTAAAAATCAAGTCTAGAAACTTGTTAAATTATCTGAAAGCTTTAAGCCTGTAGGTTGTGAATATATTTTTAAGATCAAATAGGATTCTAAGGGTAATATCGAAAGATATAAGACTAGACTTGTAGTAAAAAGATTCACTCAAAAGGAAAGTATTGATTTGAAACTTTTTCTCCTATTTTTGAAAAGAATTTATTCAGAATCATTATGAAATTAGTAGCTTATTTTGATTTAGAACTACATCAAATAAATGTCAAGACTATATTTTTGAATGGAGATTTAAAGAAAGATGTGTGTATGGAATAGCCTGAAAGATTTTTGATGCAAAAAAATAAAAGGCAGGTATGTAAATTAGAAAAATTCATATATAGTCTTAAGCAAGCTTCCAGACAATGGTACTTCAAGTTTAATCATATCATTATTTTCTTCGAATTTAAGAAAAATATTGTTGATCAATGTATATTCTTGAAGATGAGTGGGAATAAGTTTATTTTTTAATTCTATATGTGGATGATATCTTACTAGCCAGCAGTGATTTGAATTCCTTTCATGAAACTAAAATTTTTCTTTCTAAACATTTTGACATAAAAGATATGAAAGACGTTTCTTATGTTCTTGGTATAGAAATCCATCGTGATAGGAATAAAAGGTTACTTAGTTTATCTCAGAGAAATTATATTACTAAGATCCCAAAAAAGTTTGAAATGTCAAGCTGCTCAATAAGTGAAGTACCGATTGTTAAGGATGATAAATTCAATAAATTTCAGTGTCCCAGAAAGAAGATTGAGAGAAATCAGATGAAGAATATATCCTATGCATCTGCAGTGGGTAGTTTGATGTATGTTTAAGTATGTACTCATCTTGATATCAGTTTTGCTTTGAAAAGGTTTGGTAGATATCAGAATGATCTAGGTATGGACTACTGAAAAGCTGCTAAGAAGGTGATGCACTATCTTTAGGAATCTAAAGACTATATGCTCACTTATAGGATGACTGATCAATTTGAGGTGATCGATTATTCATATGTAGATTATACTGGTTGCCTCGATAATAGAAAGTCTACATCAAATTACATCTTCCTGTTGGCTGGTGGAGCAATCTCATGAACGAGCATAAAATAGCACATTATTGCCTGCTCTACTATGGAGGCTGAATATATAAGTTGTTACGAGATTTTCTCACATGCTTTATTGTTAAGAAAATTTATCTCAGGATTCGGAGTTATGGATTTTCTTTTCAAGCTGCTGAGAATTTATTGTGACAATTCTGCTGTAATTTTTTTCTCTAATAGTAGTAAGATATCAGGCTCGAGTAGCTTTTCGAATTGTAATCGAGAAGTCACGATATAGAAGGGCGTCGGTTGCCCTCTGAATCATCATAAGAGCTTTATAGCTCTCCAAGTGATCAACAGGATCGGTGGAGCCATCATAAGGCTCCATTTGTAGCATTTTGAATCAAGTGGGGACCGACTAGTCCATGATCTACCGAAAGAAATATGGAGACATGCGGATGCCATGGTCGTTGGAGAGGAGCCTCGACCATCCAACTAATGCTAGTAGAGTCGGTGATCAATTTTTTTGAATTTGCACTTATAATCATCGAGTCATCACCGTTGAGAGAATATTTGTTGGGAATAGTGTCCCAAAGTCAATTGTCAGTCTGTTGACGGTTGTGCTCATTTTTATATTTGTACATGAATTATGAATTAATAAAAATTATTTTGATATTTTTTATCACAAAATATTTCATCTTCTAATGAACTCCTATGTTCTGGTGAAGTCCTTAGGACTATTTAGACTCGACAAAGGAGGATTTGTCGTTTAGTCCTTAAATCTATTCGTGACCAAATGATACGTTGTTACCAAGGGCGACAACGTTTATCAAGCATAAGTCGTTGTGTGCCATATAGGTTGGTTGTCCTCTTAATCAATGAGTGTGGAGACACTGGTATGGCATACAGGTGAGATGTAAGGGTACATCTGCACTGAACGTGACCGACTCCGGAGCTATTTCTGCTGTCAAGATTTGCTCCGATGGAATATGGGTATAAATATCCCTCCGACCTGAGACCGCCACGGTGACTTGCAAGCAACTCACTGCACTTAGGCACTGGACTACCTGAATTTTTAATTTAGTGACGGAAGGCTGCTGGGTGTAGTCAAGTACTTGACTTGTTGGTGCGTGTGCCAAGATGGAATTGACCACTCCAGTTTAGGAGCTGTGTACAGTCGTATTTCAATTTAGCAAAATCTTGGTCAGGGTAATCCTTGTGAGGAGTCACAGGACTGTTTGAGTTGAGCACGATTCGGATGATCTGATCAGGGTTGACAGTTTAACCCTGAGTCATTCTAAACACAGGGGTCAAAAGGATGAATTATACAGTAACCATATTCATGTAGGTTCTGAGTGTTGCGATTGTGACTCTTCGATCTATCCGAACGTCGGGTACCATTGCTAGATGGTCACTTCGATTAGTATAGGAATTGGTTCCTGTGCTATCGATTTAGATTCGAACCTGCAAGGTCACACACATTAGAGGTTCCTATCTGATCTGATGGCTGATGTAGAATCCTACATATTTGAGACTCGATGATCGAGAATCAGGATTCTCTGATCACGAGTTCTACACATTATGTGTATCGAGGTCAAGAGTCCCACTGGTTGGGACTTTTCGATCAGGATTACATATCGATGAATTCTGATGCCCGATTGCCCATCGAATTTGGACTCAGTATTTATGAGAGGTTTAATTAGTGATTTGATCACTAATTAACTCAATTTGATTGAGTAATTATTTTTGGATCAAGTTCAATTGAATTGGATTCAGTTGGGTTTGACCCGATTAGGTTAAGAGTTGACATAATCGTCAAGATGGTTTGATCCCTGATTTGATCAGGGGTTGAGCTTAGTCAATTCCTGATTTGATTAGGATTTTATTGAGCCTAATTAAGTTGAATTTAAATTAGTCTAATTAGACCTAATTTATTTGATTCAATTAGGTTGGTTTAAATAATTAAATCACCTTGACCCAATCTCCATGCGCTACCTCACTTCCATTGCACCCATTTGAATTCATGAGAAGAAACTTCTCATAAATTTTTTCCTCACGCCAAGCCCTCTCCACGCCCCACTTTAATGTGCCATTTGAATGGATAAGGATGATTGATTGACCATTCAAATTCAAAATAAAGTTTGAATTTGAATGGGCAATCAATCTTTGCGCCTTATCCCTTTTTTTATGCCTCATTTATTACATGAGAAAAGATTTCTCATGAAATTACTCCATGCACAATTTAAGCCATGCCTCACGTCTTTAGTGGATAAGGGATGAGTTGGTGTCTATTTGAATTTAAAATTTGATTTGAATTCAAATGTGCAATTACTCATCTTTATCCTTTCTTTTGGATAAGACGTTTGACATTGTTATAAAAGGAGAAGAGTGGGGCATGCAAGAAGAAGATTTTTGAAGAAAAATTCTGAGGCGTGAGAAGTTTTGTGCGTAAGAAGGAAGTCCATATCCTTCCCAAGAGAAAAAGAAAGAAAAGTGGGTGCAAGATTTTCGGTGAGTTCCCTAGAGTTTTAGCCTGAGGTTCGGGAAGTAAGAAAGTGAGCTACGAGTGTCGTGAGCCCACAAAATCTCAGAGTGATCTTCAACATCCTCTCAAGCACGTCTATTGATGATCCAGAGCATCCGAAGAATCGACAGACATCGATCGAAGGAGTTTGATCAGCATCCACCGTCAAAAGGGCTCTATAACGAGCTAGCACTCGTGAGGAGTCGATCAGATCGGGAGCTTCATATGGACGATTTGCAGAGGCCAGACACGCTGTGTGGCTGCATCGCAACGATCCGACTCTTTCGACGATGATAAGATGGTGATCTACTACCTGCACAAAGGTATTGTGTTCTGAACACATTACAGTAAAGTGTTTACTGTTTGAATTTGAATTTCAAATTTAAATGAATGCATGCTATATATCATATTTAGATCCTAGTGTAGGATAAATTTATATTAATTAATTAAATTAATTAATATATTTTCACTGTAAAATCATGATTTTGAAAAAGTTTTAAAATTATCTTTTTACCCCTGCACTGAATTTCTCCCACAAATGGTATCAGAGCGGGTTCTTAGATATGATATATATATTTGCATGCATAGATTAAGTTGTAATCTAAAAGTTTAAATTTAAAATTTAAAATTTAAAATTTAAAATTTAAATTTTGAAAGTTGTTCGAAATTCAAAATTTAAAAATTTGAAATTCAAAATTTAAAATTTAAATTTTGAAATTTAAAATTTAAAATTTAAAATTCAAAAATTTGAAATTCAAAATTTGAAATTTAAAATTTGAGTAAAATTTAAAATTTAAAATTTAAAATTTAAAATTTAAAATTCAAAATTTAAAATTCAAAATTTGAAATTCAAAAATTTGAAATTTAAAATTTGAAATTTATTTGAAATTTGAAATTCAAAATTTAAAATTTAAAATTTAAAATTTAAATTTTAAAATTGGTATATTTAGATATACTTGATCCAAGTAGCAAGTAATCGAATTGGGTTAGTTGCCATGGCCGTCCGGTCATAGGAGAAAAGCAGGGTTTAAAGGCCCTTTCCTCCCATTCGATGGGGTCTCCTATGGCGGTAGGGGTGCCGCTGCAATTATATCCCATGCAGATGAAGCAGCGAAAGGAATTAATTGTAAAGGTTCAATTGTGAAATTTATCATGAATGTGTTAGATTAGATCTAAAGGAATATTCATGATTTATTTTGATTGAGTTATTTTCTGTTATGTAATTAGCAATAGGATTGCTATTTATGAAATATGCTGATCTATTTGTGAAATGAGTCAACATATTTGGTGAACAGAAAATAAAATCTTTCAAATTTGAAAATTATTTTCGAAATACCAGACTCTGACCCATCAGCCCAAATACTTAATTAAAAGAATTAAGTATTGTCTAGTAGGTCTAGAATTGTGAATTAAGACCTAAGATAATTGCATAAACTTATGGGTCAATGGGTTAGATGGATTAGGTCCATAATTGGGTTAGACCTAAGGTTAGCTTAAAAAAATGGACTAAATTAGAGTAATTGATCAAATCTAATCAAAAGTTGAATTAGATTAGGTCAAGGATACTCTAGACTCAACTCCAATAGTTGTAGTTGAATGGGTCCATGTCTTTAGCTAGACCAAGATGGACTTAATTTATGGCTACGCGGTGGAACCCTATTTACTAAGTTGATCAAATTAAAACTAATGAACCGGTTGGTGTCTAAGATAAGTTTGACAGTTTGATCAGTGATTTTTAAGCGGGAGCTACTCGCAGTGATTTGATCTCTGACGAGTTAATGGCTTATCCCCATCACTGATCTCACTTACCTGACCAACCTGGTGAATCAGATTTTGATTAGATCACTTGGTGATTATGGCTCACCCATGTCATTAGGTAAATCAGTTTGACTGATTTAGGTGCTCCTAATGCCAGCTTTAATTAAATCTTTTTTAATCTGACTTGGTGAAGTCAGTGGGAGGATTGAAATTGGTTGGATATTTTCTTCTCATCTATCCTTTAATAAAATTCTCAAAAATTATTAGGTCCCTAAAAATGATTAAGTTATATTGATAACTAAGTCATAGCCTCCCATTAAGTGAGTGATAATGAGTCCATTAGTTTAATAATCATTGGAGGCCCAAAGGCCTGGTGCTTATTGACTAATAGAATTATCATTCATAATATGATAATTTGGTTTGAATTTTTCTGATGGTGGTCAGGTTGGCCGGCCAAAGTCGGGCCTGATCATTTATTGGTCCGATTCACCAAATCAAATCATGTTAATGGTTGGACCTAACCAGATCTTTTCAGTGGAGGCCAAAGCCTACTGATTAGGTTCTGGGGCAAAATCAATTACTAGAAGTTGTTTAGAGAAACAAATGGTTATGAACCTACCCATAGATGCACATGGGTTGATCAACCAAAGTTGGGCTCGTGTGTAGTCTGTGTAGATTTTAGTACCCACTAAAGAATTAAAGTAATTCTTCGAATTGAAGATTGAGGCTGCCAGTTCGTAAAAATACTGAGAGGAACTTTAGACTAAAATCCAAGTCTTTAGTATTTATAATTTATGTACTAATAGAGGTCTGATTTTTCTTTATGCAGCTATGGCCACTACCCTGTCCCTCCGGTCATTATTAGATAATGACAAGCTCATGGGACCTAATTTCGATAGCTGGTATCGAAAATTAAAAATCATCCTTGAGTATGAGCGGATCCTTTATGTAGTAACGGATCCGGCACCTGAGGAGCCAGCCTTGAATGCTAGAGGGACAGTCCGAGACACTTACCAAAAGTGGCTCAACGACCGCACCAACGTCCGGTGCATAATGCTGGCGGCAATGAATGATGAGTTCAGTCACAGGTTCGAGAACACCCAGCCACAGGAGATGCTTCAAATGTTGAATGACTCTTTTGGCACGCCTGACGATGTTAAAAGGCACAAAACTAGTTGTGCCATTTTCAATGCTCGGATGAGGGATGGAGCCTCAGTCACTGATCATGTACTGTACATGATCGAAATGATTGAGCACCTAAGTAAACTAGGCTTTCCCTTGCACGAGCAGCTCGGTAAGGATGCGATCCTTAATTCATTGCCCAAGTCTTGCCTTCCCTTCCTTACTCATTTTCGAATGACAAAGCCTACAGTGAACTACCACGGCTTGTTGGGGTTGCTGCAGAACTTTGAAAAGGATCACCAGCTCCATAAGAAGTCGGTGAATGCAGTGGGAGGGTCTTCTTCTGGTCGTCGACCTTTGAGAAAGGGAAGAAGAAGAATAAGAAGAAGAAGAATAAGAAGGTGCAGCTGCATGCTGGAACGTCTGCGCAGGGTCAGACCAAGAAATGCAAGCCCGACCAGAGCCAGGCGAAGTGCTTCTTTTGCAAGAAGCAGGGGCACTGGAAGAGGAACTATCCTCTATACATTGCCTCCTGGACCCGAACAGGCCGAAGAAGAAGCAAGGTACTTATATGATAAATCTTGTAATTTTTCCATTTGTGATACTACTGCCTGGGTATTGGATACTGGAAGCCCTTATCATATTTGCAATTCAATGCAGGGTCTGCAGGTCAGTAGGAGATTTGATGAAGGCGATAGATTCCTGAACGTTGGAGATGGAAGCAAAGTTTCAGTTCTAGCATTAGGAATCATGAACCTTATAATCAATTCTCGAAATATAATTCTGAGTGAATGTCACTATTATCTAAGCTTTTTATTAAATATTATTTTTGTAGGCCTTTTAACCATGAACAGTTATCAATTTTTAATAAAAGAAAACGTTTGCAATATCATTTTGAATGGTGTTACAATGTTTGTTGGACAACTTAATAATGGAATTTACTTTCTATCACAACCTGTTAATGTGGTTCAAACCTCCGATAAATACCCTAGAATAGATAATGTGTCAGAAGTCTACTTTGGCACTGTAGGCTAGGTCATATCAATAAGAACAGGATAAACAGGTTGGCTCAAGAAGGAATTCTTGAAGTAGGTGATTGTGAATCACTTCCAACCTGTGAGTCCTGTCTTCTTGGTAAAATGACCAAATCATCTTTTACTGAAAAAGATTAGCGAGCCAGTGAACTCTTGGGTTTGGTACATTCTGATGTATGTGGACCCATGAGCTCAAGTGCAAGAGGTGGATATTTCTACTTCATAATCTTCACAAACGACCTACCGAGGTATGGGTATGTCTATTTAATGAAGCATAAATCAGAGTCGTTTGAAATGTTTAAACTATTCCGAAATGAGGTAGAAAAATAAACTGAAAAGTATATTAAAACTCTTCGATCTGATCGAGGAGGTGAATACCTTTCCAATGATTTTCTGACATATCTTGGAGAGAATGGAATTCTCTCTCAGTGGACTCTTCCTGAAATATCACAACATAATGGTGTATCTGAAAGGAGAAATCAGACCTTGTTGGACATGGTTCGATCAATGATGGGGTTTGCTGGTCTGCCGATCTCTCTCTGGGGATATACACTCGAATCGGCTTGTTACCTTCTAAATAGAGTTCCGAGTAAGTCTATAACCAAAACGCCATATGAGATATGGATAGGACGTAAGCCAGTACTCTCGCACCTTAGGGTTTGGGGGTGTCCGACTTATGTTAAACGTTTAATTACGGATAAGCTTGGACTTAGGTCTGATAAGTGTAATTTTATAGGGTACCCAAAAGAGACCAAAGGGTATTACTTCTATCTAGCTGATGAGCAAAAAGTATTTGTCAACTTTAAGGCAATCTTTTTCGAAAAGAAGTTCCTTGGTGAAGGGACTGTTGCCTCTAAGATCGAACTTGACGAAGTTCGGCAGGTGAAAAAATCGACACAAGTTGCTGAACCTGAACCGATTTGGTTAGATCAGATCCGGAGCCCATTGTTCAAGCACCCTTAAGGCGATCTGGTAGAGTACCACGTCAACCGGATAGATACTATGGTTTTTTGGTCCGGGACGGCGATCCTATCGAACTTGATGAAAATGATGAGGATCCGACACCTACATGGATGCAATGCAGAGACCCGACTCTGAGAAATGGCTGGAGCCATGAAATCTAAATGGAGTCCATGAAGGTCAACGATGTGTGGATATTGGTTGACCACCCAAAGGAGTAAAATCCATAGGGTTTAAGTGGGTCTTCAAGAGGAAGAGAGCGAGACGGAAAGGTGGAAACCATAAAGCCGTCTGGTTGCCAAGGGATATCGTCAACGTTATGGTATAGACTATGACGAGATTTTCTCTTGTGGCAATGCTCAAATTTATTCGGATTATGCTTGCGATAGCTGCCATCTGGACTATGAAATCTGACAGATGGATGTGAAGACAGCTTTCCTAAACGGAGAGCTGGATGAAAAGTGTATATGATACAACCTGAAGGATTCACATCCACAGATGAGTCTAAGGTTGCAGCTACAGAGGTCCATTTATGGACTTAAGCAGCATCACGGAGTTGGAACATACATTTTGATAAACGATCAAGACGTATGGCTTCGTTAAGAACGGAGAAGAGCCATGCATTTATAAGTGGCTAATGGTCCAGTAGTAGTATTTTTGTATTGTATGTGGATGATATTCTCTTATTCGAAATGATGTCCCTGATTACAGGGAATAAAGATTTGGCTGTCGTCACAGTTCTCCATGAAGGATTTGGGAGAAGCTTCCTACATCCTAGGATGAGGATCTATAAGAATAGATCTAAAAGGTTGCTTGGTTTATCTCAGTCCACGTACATTGATACTATGCTGAAGAGGTTCAGCATGGAGAATTTCAAGAAAGGCTATCTTCCATAGGCCATGGAATTTCTCTCTCAAGAGGATTGTCCGACAACACCTCAAGAGAGAGAGCTATGGGTAGGATTCATATGCTTCGGCAGTGGATCTATCATGTACGCTATGACATGTACATTATCAGATGTGGCATACTCACTAGGGGTAGTGAGTAGATACCAATCTGATCCAGGGAAGAATCACTGGAAGGTTGTTAAAACCATCCTGAAGTATTTAAGAAATACTAAGGACCAGTGGCTTGTTTATGGTGAATCGGACTTGAGACTTATAGGATTTACAGACTCTAGTTTCAGTCTGATCACGATGACAGAAAAGTGTGTCGGGATTTATTTTTACCCTTAATGGTGGGCTATCTGCTGGAAAAGTTTCAAGCAGCACACAGTGGCTGATTCAGTTTGCGAGGCGGAGTATATCGCTGCATCAGATGCTGCCAAAGAAGCGTGTGGCTGAGAAATTCATCATCGAGCTCGGAGTAGCACCCTCCCTTGTTGGTCCAGTCTGCTCTACTGTGACAGCTCTGGAGCCATTGCTCAGTGAAGGAACCAAAGGCACACCAGCGGACGAAGCATATTCTGCGCGCTACCATCTCATCTGAAAAATTATGGATCGAGGTAATGTCGATCTTCAGAAGATCGATGGAAAGGAGAACTGGCTGACCATTCACTAAAGTCATTGCGGTGAAGGAGTTCGACAACTACAAGTCGAAGATGGGTATTAGATACTGCACCGATTGGCTTTAGGCCAAGTGGGAGATTTTGGAATAGTAGTCCAAAGCCAATCATCAGCCTATTGATGATTGTGCTCATTTTTATATTTGTACATGAATATGAATTAATAAAATTATTTTAGTATTTTTATCACAAAATATTTCATCTTCTAATGAACTCCTATGTTGTGGTGAAGTCCTTAGACTATTTAGACTCGACAAAGGAGGATTTATCGTTTAGTCCTTAAATCTTTCGCGACCAAATGATACGTTGTTACAAGGACGACAATGTTTATCAAGCATAGGTCATTGTGTGCCATATAGATTGGTTGTCCTTTAACCATGAGTGTGGAGACACTGGTATGGCATACAGTGAGATTAAGGTACATCTGCACTGAACGTGACCGACTCGAGCTATTTCTGCTGTCAAGATTTGCTCTGATGAAATATGGTATAATATCCCTCTGATCTGAGACCGCACGGTGACTTGCAAGCAATCACTGCACTTAGGCACTGGACTATCTGAATTTTTAATTAGTGACGGAGGCTGCTGGTGTAGTCAAGTACTTGACTTGTCGTGCGTGTGTCAAGATGGGATTGACCACTCCAGTTTAGGAGCTGTTACAGTCATTTTCAATTTAGCAAAATCTTGCCAGGTAGTCCTTGTGAGGAGTCACAGGACTGTTTGAGTTGAGCACGATTCGGATGATCTGATCAGGATTGACAGTTTAACCCTGAGTCGTCCTAAACACAGGGGTCAAAAGGATGAATTATACAGAACCATATTCATGTAGGTTCTGAGTGTTCGATTGCGACTCTTCGATCTATCCGATGTCGGTACCATTGCTAGATGGTCACTTCGATTAGTACAGAATTGGTTCCTGTGCTCCGGCTTAGATTCGAACCTGCGGGGTCACACACATTAGAGTTCCTATCTGATCTGATGGTGATGTAAATCCTACATGTTTGAACTCGGTGATCGAGAATCAGATTCTCTGATCATGAGTTCCACAATTATGGGTACGGGTCAAGATCCACTGGTTGAGATTTTCGATAGGGTTACATATCGATGAATTTGATGTCCGATTGCCATCAGATTGGACTCAGTATTATGAGAGGTTTAATTAGTATTGATTGCTAATAACTCATTTAATTGATAATTATTTTGGACCAGTCCAATGAATTGATTCAGTTGGGTTTGACCCATTAGGTTAGAGTTGACCTAATCGTCAAGATGGTTTGGTTCTGATTTGATCAGGTTGGACTAGTCAATTCCTGATTTGATTGAATTTTATTAAGCATAATTAAACCTAATTAAGTTGGATTTAAATTAGTCTAATTGGATCTAACTTATTTGGTTCAATTAGGTTGGTTTAAATAATTAAACCACATTGACCCAATCTCCATGCACACCTCACTTTCATTGACCCATTTGAATGAGAGAACTTCTCATGAATTTTTTTCTCACGCCAGCCCTCTCCATGCCCCACTTTAATGTGCCATGAATGGATAAGGATGATTGGTTGGCCATTCAAATTCAAAATAAAGTTTGAATTTGAATGGGCAATCAATCTTTTTATTTTTTTCGCCCATTTATTACATGAGAAAAATTTCTCATGAAATCACTCCATGCACAATTTAAGCCATGCCTCACACTTTAGTGGATAAGGGATGAGTTGGTGTCCATTTGAATTCAAAATTTGATTTGAATTCAAATGTGCAATTACTCATCTTTATCCTTTCTTTTGGATAAGACGTTTGACGTTGTTATAAAAGGAGGAGAAGAGTGGGGCGTGCAAGAAGAAGATTTTTGGAGAAAAATTTGGGGTGAGAAGTCTTGTGCGTGAGAAGGAAGTCCATATCCTTCCAAGAGAAAAAGAAAGAAAAGAAAGAAAAGTGGGTGCAAGGTTTTGGTGAGTTCCTAGAGTTTTAGCCTGGGGTTCGGGAAGTGAGAAAGTGAGCTACGAGTGTCGTGAGCCACAAAATCTCAGAGATCTTCAACATCCTCTCAAGCATGTCTGTTGATGATCGAGCATCTGAAGAATCGACAGACATCGATCGAAGGAGTTCGATCAGCATCGCCGTCAAAAGGGCTCTACAACGAGCTAGCACTCGTGAGGAGTCGATCAGATCGGAGCTTCGTGTGGACGATCACAGATCAGACACGCTATGTGGCTGCGTCGTGATGATCAGACTCTCCCGACGGTGATCAATTACGGCGATCTACTATCCGCACAAAGGTATTGTGTTCTGAACACATTACAGTAAAGTATTTACTGTTCGAATTTGAATTTCAAATTTAAATGAATGCATGCTATATATCATATTTAGATCCTAGTGTAGGATAAATTTATGTTAATTAATTAGATTAATTAATATTTTTACTGTAAAATCATGATTTTGAAAAAGTTTTAAAATTACTTTTTACCCCTGCACTGAATTTCTCCCGCAATATCAAGATAGAATCTCTTGAAAAATTTGAGGAAGGAGAATTAGGTGAATATGATCTCTTCCCCTTTTTGATGCTGTGGCGGTGAGAAGGAGAAGAAGACTGTCGCTGTTGGCTGGCAGCATGGTGGGAGTGCCGAAAAGATGATGGCTCGACATGATAAGAATGTTGATCCAGTCGTCATTCTGAAGATGGAGAAGAAGATCGTCGAGGGATGCGACTACTGTGTCTTGATGGCACTGTACATGCCATCGACTCTTCCACCACCGATTGCTGCTATTGCTTCTATGTTTCCTATTGCTGGAGGCTGTGTACTGCCTCCATCAGTATTTTCATCTACTGCATTAAAGCAGTAAGTTATTGTGCGTCCGTCGTAACAACCGGATATGAAGAACTGAGCTCTGCCACTGTAGGTGGACGTGAGAGATCTTTTCGATGGAAAGATTGCCTGATTGAGCTGGTGGAATTATTTTGGGCACTTGTCTTTGCCATGATTGGATTCATTTTTCTTCTATCTGATGCGCCAATCAGTTGCGGCCAATCTCCTAATGCACTTGAGTTCGACGACGAGCAACCTGCAAAATAAATCCACACTGATCGAGTTGTGTTCGGTGGAGACCCTCTGATGTCTAAGTGAGTAGAGAGTGATGAACAGTAGATATTTGAAAATAGAATCTGACAGAATCTAACCTAGAAGTGTCTTACCCTCGCTGTTTCCTTACCTTCCTTTTATTTAGGTAATTTGGGTGTAACTGTCTGTAACGGTTTGGCACATGGGGTCCCGCTTATCCTGACATTATATGATCAGAGTGGATAATTAATGCCCACTAATAATCATGGTAAGTAGCCATTATGTGCTCTTTGCGCTGGCGGTTTCTGATATACTGACTCTATATCGGTGATGTTGGCATATCGACTGTATGTCGGTACTTGCAATATATCTAGTGACCATCGATTGGTGACTTTGATATATCGATTGATCATTGATTATAAAATCAATCGAGTCATTATAGTTGACTTGGATCCATCAGAAAGTCGATTGAAAATTACTGACTGTCTGTCGATGTATCGACTGATAGTCGGATGCTCGTGTCCTTGGCAAAGATAGAAAGTTGGATGATGAGCTTTGTAAATATCATAGTTGAACTAGAACTCGTTCAGCGGTCCGGCTTTTATGATTCTCCATAGAATACCGACACATATTCGGATTGCCAATTGTGAATCGAGAGGAGCAGATCCGATTGCCCCAACAATAGGGTTAGTATAAGTGGTCTGGACATCATCACACCAAGAAATTGGAACTGCACATAATGATATTGAAATTTCCAAAGATCAGATTGAGCCAAACATAATTCTGCAGTGTTAACTTCTGGTAGCCCAAGAATGGTTCCATCTACATAATTAATAATTAACGTAATCAGTGGATATCATGAGGATGGATTCTGTTGTTTGTAAACAACATACGTTTGTACAAAACAGTATGCATTAAAGAAAACAGACTAAACAGTAACATAAAAAATCTCCTTCCATCAATTTAATGAAACAAAAATGTATGATCCTATCCATTTCAAATCGTTACTAGCAGGTGTAGTCCTATCCCTTTTAAAATAATAATAATATATAATATTATTATTATTATTAGTCAATATTTTATTTCATTATTGTAGAAATTTTGACAGCATCTTTTCATGATTCTTCAAGTATACGACGTGAATATGGTGCCTACGCACCCTATCCACCATACCCAGAGAACAGTAGACAGATAACTATTGAGTATTATATAATGAAATAAAATATCAACTATTAACAATAATAAGATTATTATTTTTTAAAAAATTCGAATACAGGACATACAAGAATCGATCTCGATCAAGATCGACTCTTGAATAGGAATCTATGGCTCAATGCAATTTAATACCATCTCTGAACATACATTCAAAGATGAATTTTTAATTTATAAAAATGAGTAACTCTGTATTGAAATTTTTTCATAAAATATTTTAGTTTAGTTTTTTTAAAATAAAAATTTTTATATTTAATTATAATAAATATAATTATAGTATATTTCAGTTTAGTTTCTCTGTATTGGCCAAACTACTCATGATGTCATTGGTTCCTTTTTCCATATGTATTAATTAAATATTATTATATTTATATTATAATTATTTTTTAGTAAATCTAAATAGAAATATGAATATTTTTGGATATTAAGAACCATATTCATAATTAAAATATAAATCGACCTCGATAGTGATTTCATCTTTAACGGTACCAATAACTTTGTAATCATTTGATTGTGTAATCATTTGAAATGGAACTACTAGGTTCATTGAGGATGGTGAAAATAGTGGGAGTGGTGAACCGTATAATGCGGTATTACAGAAAATAAGAAAATCTCCTTCTATTACAGTAACACCTAGAGATGTTTCATATAAACTTATTCAACATAAAATTATCGAACATCAACAGATGATTGATACATCACTTTCTGAACAAACTGTCAATGAATCTGATCCGCTTGAAAATAATCATCATAATGATACTGAATCTGAAATATTTCGAAGATCTTCTAGAATTAGAAGATCGACTATTTCAGATGATTATGTTGTTTACTTACAAGAATGTGATTATGATGTCAGGATGAAGGATGATCCAGTTTCATTTAAGAATGCCATAGATAGTTAAGATGATTCTGAACTTTGGTTAGATATTATGAAAGATGAGATAGAATTCATAATTAAAAATTAAATCTAGAAACTTGTTAAATTATCTGAAAGATTTAAGCCTGTAGGTTGTAAATATATTTTTAAGATCAAATAGGATTCTAAGGGTAATATCAAAAGATATAAGACTAGACTTGTAGTAAAAGAATTCACTCAAAAGGAAGGTATTGATTTGAAACTTTTTCTCCTATTTCTGGAAAGAATTTATTCAGAATCATTATGAAATTAGTAGCTTATTTTGATTTAGAACTACATTAAATGATGTCAAGACTATATTTTTGAATGAGATTTAAAGGAAGATATGTGCATGGAATAGCCTTAAAGATTTTTTGCAAAAAAATAAAAGGCTGGTATGTAAATTAAAAAAAATTCATATGTGTCTTAAGCAAGCTTTCAGGCAATGATACTTCAAGTTTAATCATATCATTATTTTTTTGAATTTAAAAAAAAATATTACTGATCAATGTATATTCTTGAAGGTGAGTGGGAATAAGTTTATATTTTTAATTCTATATGTGGATGATATCTTACTAGCCAGCAGTGATTTGAATTTTTTTCATGAAGCTAAAAGTTTTCTTTCTGAACATTTTGACATAAAAAAAATGAATGTTTCTTATGTTCTTGGTATAGAAATCCATCGTGATAGGAATAAAAGGTTACTTAGTTTATCTCAGAGAAATTATATTACTAAGATCCTTAAAAAGTTTGAAATGTCAAGCTGCTCAACAAATGAAGTATCGATTGTTAAGAGTGATAAATTTAATAAATTTCAGTATCCCAGAAAAGAGATTGAGAGAAATCAGATGAAGAATATATCCTATGCATCTGCAGTGGATAGTTTGATGTATGTTTAAGTATGTACTCATCTTGATATCAGTTTTGCTTTGGAAAGGCTTGGTAGATATCAGAGTGATCTAGGTATGGACTACTGAAAAGCTGCTAAGAAGGTGATGTACTATCATTAGGAATCTAAAGACTATATGCTCACTTA